>NC_053023.1:405450912-405706840 GCF_003073215.2 Triticum urartu | reverse complement strand
CATCCGCTCCTCCGCGGGCTCCTGGAGTTTTACAGCCTCCAGTTGCATAATTGTACCCCCGCTTCCATATTACACATCGCTGGTTATGTTGCCCTTTGTGAGTTGTTTCTGGGCTGCGAGGCTCATTTTGAACTATGGAAGAGGCTATTCTGCCTTGTGTCCCGTACACAGGAGGGGTCACTATATCAAGTGGGCGGAGTTGAAATATGGCGCATCGCCGGGACCAGATACCTGTCCGGTACCCCGAACAAGACGTCCGAAGACTGGCCTTCAGAGTGGTTTTACATGGAGGACGTCCCCCTTCCAGATCCTATTCGGAGGGGTATTCCCGAGTTCAACAATTCTCCTATGAAGAAATGCCGAAGCTGGCGCCCATGGAGCCCCCAGGAGGAAGACAACGGAGAAGTCCTTTACCTGATGGACCGGATTAAAGTGCTGGCTCAATCATGATTGACAATAATCGAGGTTATGTCGATATGCATAATGCGGGGGGTGCAGCCACTCCAATACCGAGGGCACCCCCTGTGGCGCTTTAACGGGGAAGATGATGCCACCCGCTGCGGGCGTAAGGTACCGGACTCCGCTGCCGCTCTAGCAAAAATTCTGTCCGAGTTGTTCAAGGGAGAGGAAGAGGAGTTCATCCGTATTAAGCCATGGGATGGATTCTCTATGTACAACCCTCCAAGCTGGGTAAGCTGTCACTCTTTACTCCCAACCTTCCCGCATTCTTCGTCGTAAATACTCACCTTGCCGTTTCACGGCAGGAACTGCGGAAAGCTGTAAGGGAGGTCAACAGCCCACCTCCACAACCGAAGGACCCTGACCGGGCCCTCTATCCCGGACTCGAAGAGGATCCCGACATATTTGTGGAGATGATAGACAAGACATTCTATCAATTGAGCTGCGATGACGCCATGGTGGCCATCATGGCCGACTATCCTGGGCTACTCCCTGCATCGCAGGTAAGGAAAAACCAGAGTCCCAACTTCCAAGAAGGATCCCCTTTTATGCACTTCACCTACCGTACACATATGGTGTTTTACAAGGAAGGCCTTCGGGACACCATGCCGAACCCGCAGTGACTCGCCAACAAGGGGCACCGAAGCCGGGTAGGCCAAAAAGGAAGGCGGTCAGGACTGAGACGCCGACGCAGAGGTATGATACAAAACCTTGTTCCGTGGTTGTTGTCTTTCTTTAAAATACAATGACGTCCATGTTTCCTAGTAGGAAAAACGCTCGCCGGACTATATCTGGAAAGGCCGTCGATCACGCCTCCACCAGTCGGGCTCCAGGGCCGAACATAGAGGCGGAAGCTAACATGGGGCGGACGCCGGATGCTCCTCCTACAGAGGATGCGGATAGACTATCCGCTACAAGTTCCAAAGTGGAGAGCGCCATGAATCAGAGGCGTCGTCGGGATGTACTCCGTGACGCTTGTTTCTCCCAAGAGGCGTTCGATGCCTTCAACCCAGGAGACGCGTACATCCGTGCTGCTCAAAATGGTCTTGCCAGAGCCACGGACCAGTATGTAAAGGATATACGGGTAGGAAAATACGACGATTATATATATCAGTAGCCCCTGAGACTTGAAACAGTTGACACAACTGATTTAAGGATCATTATTTGTGCAGGTTCTTATAGAGAAGAATACCCAATTGTCTCAAGAGATGGAAGAGTGCAAAGCCCAGCTATAGGTCGCGGTGGTCGCATTGAAGGAGTCCGAGAAGGCCCCCTCTGGCAACATTTGCTTCTATTGCAAAGAATTACAGGTACCAGATAGTATGCGGCATACATGCAGATCTTAACAGTAGATGTTGCAGATGACCCTGGAGTGAATCCGGAGGCCGTGCCGGAGGATGCACAATGTGCTAATCGACAGCTAAATGCTGGCGAGCGCGTGCTTACGCGGGTCAGGAAGGAGAAAAATAGTCTCTAGGACGCCAATATCCGGCTGGACGTGGAACTGAAAGACGTCCGAGCCCAGCTTGTAGACTCCGTAAAGGAGAATAAGCGGCTTCAACGCGACATTTTTATTAAGTGCTTGAACGAACTTTTGAAGGAGTTCGGCGAAGAAGCCGGCTAACAGAGTTATGTCTGCAGGTATGCTGACGGGTCATCCCGCGGAGGAGATGCCCGGGTCTGCGGGTGATATTCTACCAAAGCTCTCACAACTGTACGAACAAGTTCGGCAGGTGATGCAGGGTATTGCCCAAGCCTTGTGGCCTTCCGCGTCCCCGCCAGGAGGCATGGGGGAGCTTGTAGAGAAGCTCAAGGGAGCGCGGCGGCGCTTCCGATTATGGAAGATATCAGCCTGCCGACAAGGTGCAAGGGAAGCCTGGGCTATGGTGAAGACGCGATATACCAAAGTTTACCCAAACCACATGGCCGAGGTCAGACCTGTGGGGGCCCGATGAGAAAGAGATCCCCGTCAGTTTGGTGTATGACCAAGTAGAATTAGCCGCAAAGTATTCCCAACAGGATTGTAGGCTAGACAGCCTGTTGGATGGTATAGAATAAGAATTTAATCAGTCTTAGTGACCATGTACTTCAAGTGACATATATAATGTCCCTAGCTGGATTGTAAATCATTTGTCATGGTGGACCTTTTCGCTTCGACCTCTGGACCCGATAGTCCGGAGTGTATCTGAATACCCACTTGGTTATCTAAAAACTGGGGTATGCATGGAAACCAGGCGTAGGGGTCATAAGTGCTTGAACAGACAAGTACCCAAATAGCTATGTTATATTACATGCATAGTAAGAAACATCTTCCAGGGAGAATAGTTCCATTAAGGGTTCCTTTCCCTAGGTACGCATGCCCTAATGTGCATGTCCGAACTTCGAAAAGAGACGCAGGCTATAAACATGTGTAGGCATGTGTAAAATTAAATAAAAGTCATCTTTTGTTCACCGACCGAATATTCCCTTAAGAACGCTACTTTCGGCTTCACCCAGTCCGAGGTACACATCCGGCTGACCCACCAGTAACAATCGCAGAGGTGCTCCCCTTATGCCCTAGCCGAATTAACGGGAACGTAGGGCATAAATACAAGAGCCAGGCAACCCAGCTTGGCCAAAACTTAAGTCATATCAATTCATATAATGGCGAAAAAAGGTACATGCGAAGAGTAACACATGTGTGGGGCATAAATCCCAGAAAAATAGTTATATTAAGCTTCTGTATAAGAAGCCTCCAGGTATAATGAGCGCGGTTAGCGCGTCAAGATTGTGTAACCAAGACACAAGTTTAGCCTTTTAAGGCCTTGAGGAGAATAAAAAGAGAGAAAGAGAGAAAAGACAGATAATTGATATGCAAAAAATTGACGGAGGTAAGGAGACGAACATAGAGTCCGACACTAGGTGTAGAATCTTCGGAGTCTGGCTGCGTTCCATGGGTTTGGGTCGAGTCGATTGTCCGATGCATCTCGCAAACGGTACGCTCCACCGGTCAGAACCTGGTCAATAATGAAGGGACCTTTCCATTTCGGCTTGAGCTTGTTCTTTTTCTTCTCTGGCAGGCGTAGAACTAGTTCGCCAATGTTATAGGTTTTGGCCCGTACTTCTCTGCTTTGATACCTTCGAGCCTGTTGCTGATAGAATGCGGAACGAGATTTTGCCACGTCGCGCTCCTCCTCCAGGGCGTCCAAACTGTCCTGCCGGATCGAGCTCGGCTTCTCTTTCTTCGTACATGCGCACTCGAGGTGAGTCATGAATTATGTCAGGGCAAGAACGCCTCTGCGCCGTACACCCCATAAAGAAGGGTGTGTATCCAGTAGTGCGATTCGGCGTGGTCCGCAGCCCCCATAGTACGGAGTCGAGCTCCTCTACCCAGTGCGTGTTTGATTCCTTTAAGGATCGCACTAATCTGGGTTTGACGCCACTCATGATGAGACCATTTGCTCGCTCGACTTGACCGTTAGTTTGCGGGTGATAGATAGAAGCATAATCGAGCTTGATGCCCATGTTGCTGCACAAAAGTTTCACCTTGTCGGCTGTAAAGTTCGTGCCATTGTCAGTGATGATGCTGTCGGGGATGCCGTAACGGTGTACAACCCCAGATATGAAGTCTATCACCGGTCCGGATTCAGCCGTTTTAACAGGTTTGGCTTCTATCCATTTGGTGAATTTATCCACCATGACCAGTAAGTATTTATTCTTATGGGTTCCCCCTTTAAGGGGTCCGGCAATATCAAGCCCCCAGACAACAAAGGCCCAAGTAATGGGGATTTTTTAGAGAGCGGTGGGCAGCATATGGCTGTGGTTTGCAAAAAGCTGGCAACCGATGCAATGTTGGACGAGATACTGTGCATCTGCTCGGGCCGTCGGCCAATAAAAACCTGTACGGAAGGCCTTGCTTACAAGAGCCCGGGCTGTAGCATGGTGGCCGCCGAGTCCAGCATGGATTTCTGCCAAAAGCTTCCGCCCTTCCTCTTCGGAGATGCACCTCTGAAGGACTCTGGTAGTGCTTTTCTTATAGAGCTCTCCCTCGTGGACCTTGTAGGCTTTAGATCGCCGCACTATGCAGCGTGCCTCATTTTGGTCCTTGGGTAGTTCCTGCCTAGTTAGGTAGGCCAGGAAAGGTTCTGTCCACGGGGCGATGACGGCCATTATCACGTGGGTTGATGGTGTTATTTCGATGGCAGAGCCTCCGATTGTGTCAGAATGTACGGTATCTGGTGTTGTGGTCGGGTCCGGACTATTCTTACCGGTGTCCCCTTCCCATACCACTGATGGCTTAAACAGCCTTTCCAAGAAGATGTTAGGTGGGACAAGGTCGCGCTTAGCGCCGATACGGGCGAGGATATCCGCCGCTTGATTGTTTTCCCGAGCCACATGGTGGAATTCAAGCCCCTTAAACTGAACTGACATTTTGAGGACGGCGTTGTGATATGCCGCCATTTTCAGATCCTTGGCATCAAAGTATCCATTTATTTGAGATATTGCGAGGTTCGAGTCCCCACGCACCTCCAGGCGTTGAATGCCCATGGAAACTGCCATCCGGAGACCATGTATTAGGGCCTCGTATTTGGTTGCGTTGTTGGAGTCTGTATATAGTATTTGGAGTACGTATTGGACTGTATCTCCGGTGGGGGACGTCAGGACGATGCCAGCCCCCAGACCAGCCAGCATTTTAGAGCCGTCAAAGTGCATGATCCGATTGGAGTATGCGCCGTACTCTTTAGGGAGTTCGGCTTCTGACCATTCGGCGACGAAATCGGCCAGTACTTGCGACTTAATGGCTCGCCATGGTCTATATGTTATGTCGAACGGGAGGAGCTCGATAGCCCATTTGGCAATCCGGCCCGTGGCATCTCGGTTGTTTATTATGTCATTGAGTGGTACTTCTGAAGCCACCGTGATTGAACACTCTTGAAAGTAGTGTCATAATTTCCGGCATGCCATAAATACTGCGTATGCTATCTTTTGATAATGTGGGTACCGTGATTTGCGTGGAGTGAGGACAGTGGACACATAATAGACCGGCTTTTGAAGTGGGAATTTGTTTTCGTCCATCTCTCGTTCAATGACGAGCACTGCGCTTACAACTTGGTGAGTTATCGCTATATATAACAACATTGGTTCTCCGGCATTTAGCGCGGCCAAGATTGGGTTGGTGGCCAGGATGGATTTTATTTCTTCCAATCCGGCTGTGGCTGCGTCCGTCCACTCAAAGTGTTCGGTGCGCCGAAGAAGGCGATAAAGGGGGAGTGCTTTTTCTCCTAATCGGGAGATAAAGCGGCTTAAGGCCGCCACGCGTCCAGTTAACTTCTGGATTTGCTTGAGGTCAGTTGGGATAGCCAACTGTGACAGAGCTCGGATTTTAGCTAGATTTGCTTCAATTCCTCTATTGGAGACGATAAAGCCCAGGAGCTTTCCGGTGGGTATGCCGAAAACGCATTTTCCGGATTGAGCTTAATGTCGTATGTTCGGAGATTGTCGAACGTGAGCCTCAAGTCGTCTATTAAGGAGTCGACGTGTCTGGTTTTAACGACCACATCGTCTACGTATGCCTCCACTGTTTTGCCAATCTGCTTTTCCAGACATGTCTGAATTATGCGCTGATATGTTGCGCCGGTGTTTTTGAGCCCGAAGGGCATTGTGTTAAAACAGAAGGGGCCATATGGAGTGATAAATGTCATTGCGGCTTGATCAGACTCCGCCATCTTAATTTGGTGGTAACCGGAGTATGCGTTTAGGAAGCACAATGAGTCGTGTCCTGCGGTAGCGTCGATAATTTGATCGATGCGAGGGAGGGCGAAGGGATCCTTTGGGCAAGCCTTATTAAGGTCCTTGAAGTCGATGCATAGGCGCCAGGATTTGTCCTTCTTTGGTACCATCACTAGGTTTGCTAGCCAGTCCGGATGCTTTATTTCTCTAATGAATCTGGCCTCCCGTAACTTGGCTAGCTCCTCTCCCATGGCTTGTCGCTTAGGTCGGAGAAACACCGAAGAGTCTGCTTGACCGGCTTGAATCCCTTAAGAATGTTGAGGCTATGCTCGGCCAGCCTGCGTGGGATTCCTGGCATGTATGAAGGGTGCCAGGCGAATATATCCCAATTCTCGCGCAGGAACTCCCATAGTGCGGCGTCTACAGCGGGGTTTAACTATGCCCCGATGGATGCTGTTTTTGTGGGGTCCGTTGGATGGACATGGAATTTGACTATTTCATCCGCTGGTTTAAAAGAAGTGGACTTGGATCTTTTGTCTAGTATCACGTCGTCCCTGTCCACTATGGAACACAGTGCGGTTAATTCCTCCGCCACAAGGGCTTCGGATAATGCCTCGAGGGCCAGTGCGGCTGTTTTGTTCTCGGCGCGGAGTGCTATGTCCGGATCACTAGCTAGAGTGATGATTCCGTTGGGCCCGGGCATTTTGAGCTTCATGTACCCGTAATGGGGTATGGCTTGGAAGATCATGAATGCCTCCCGCCCTAGAAGGGCATGGTATCCGCTACTGAACGGGGCCACTTGGAATGTAATTTGTTCAGACCTGTAATTCTCCGGAGTGACGAATACCACATCTAGTGTGATTTTCCCAGCGCAACGTGCCTCCCGACTAGGGATGATACCTTGGAAGGTTGTGCTGCTTTACTCAATACGGTTTCTGTCTATTTCCATTTTTTGAAGAGTCTCCTCATAAATGAGGTTTAATCCGCTGCCGCCGTCCAAGAGCACTTTAGTGAGCCGAAAGCCATCCACAATTGGACTGAGGACCAAGGCGGCTAGTGCTCGGGCTGTTCGGAATTTAGGTTCGTCACTGGCATTGAAGGTGATTGCCGTGTCGCTCCATGGATTTATTGCTGCCACATGGCAGACTTCGGCAAGGCTGCGGAGTGCTCTCTTACGCCTATTATTTGAGGCGAAGGTCTTGAAGACTATCAATACTGTATTGTTATCCATGGGAGGGTGCTGTGAGGTGTTTTGGATGAGGAGATCCTCACCGCTCTTGGCCACCTGCCGGAGTACCCAACATGTTCTAAGGCTATGTGTTGGTATAGTATCCACTGTACTATGAATTTTGCAGAGCCCATTAAGCCATCCCTCCAATACGGTTCCACGCCCTGTAGTGGGCTTTTGCTTCTTTGTAATTGAGTCGGGTGACTTATGAGAGTGCACCCTTTTAGTTCAGACTAGGAGTTTTGTCAGAGCCGGATTATCCCAAAATATTGTTTGGGTTTTCCAGGCGCATTCCATCGCACAGTACTTCCGTACTATGGCCGCCAGGTCAGCGAAGTGCGCTATGTCACGGCGACTTATGTCATTGAGGATTCCCTTGTCCGTGCAATTGTTGCAAAAGAACGAAATTGCGTCTTCATCACGATAGTTCTTGACCTTGTTCATTACAAGGAGGAATCTGGCCCAATAGTGATGTACTGTCTCTTGGGGCTCTTGCCTGATGTGGGAAAGATCGTTGTATCTGGGTGGGTGGGTGGATTTAAGTCTGGACCTTGACCCAATATGAGACCCCGGGGTGGGGGTGTTTCCGATCTTGGAAGTTCGGGTTTCAGGATGTTGCCCCACATGTTCGGTATGCAGCCTGATTCTAGGTTCAGGGTTAGGGCGATGTCCTCCCGTGAGCGGGTATCCGGCTCGGAGAGCTCAATAATCCGGACATAGTTCGTCCTCAAGATAGAGGGAGAATCGCCGCATTGCTCCTCCACCACCGCTATCTGATGGGTGAACGGCGGAGAGTTAATTTCCCTTTGGTCAGGTTTAAGCCCAATCCGATCGTAGTCCGTAGCGACTCCCAAAGAGGCGATGCGATCCAAGAGCTCGTCCAAACAGGAGAGCTCTATTGGATCCATCTTCTCAGTGAATTTCGAGCCGATGTGGAGGCTATTTTCGATGACCCGAGAAGTCATCGTCGGTGCAGCGGCCGAGCGGGCGGTCATGACGAAGCCGCCTAGTTGGAGAGTTTGGCCTACAGCCAGGGCTCCCCCAGAGGTGATGTTGTCCTTGACAACAAGACGAGCCATCCTTCCCTATGATGACGACACAGTGGAACTCTCAATGAAAGCACCAATGTCGGTGTCAAAACCGGCGGATCTCGGGTAGGGGGTACCGAACTGTGCGTCTAAGGCGGATGGTAACAGGAGGCAGGGGACACGATGTTACCCAGGTTCATGCCCTCTTGATGGAGGTAATACCCTACATCCTGCTTGATTGATATTGATGATATGAGTATTACAAGAGTTGACCTACCACGAGATCGTAGAGGCTAAACCCTAGAAGCTAGCCTATGGTATGATTGTATCTTGTCCTACGGACTAAACCCTCCGGTTTATATAGACACCGGAGGGGGCTAGGGTTACATAGAGTCGGTTACAAGGGAGGAGATGTACATATCCGTATTGCCAAGCTTGCCTTCCATGCCAAGGAAAGTCCCATCCGGACACGGTACGAAGTCTTCAATCTTGTATCTTCATAGTCCAACAGTCCGGCCAAAGGATATAGTCCGACTATCTAGAGACCCCCTTATCCAGGACTCCCTCAGTTTCCTTTCCAGACTCCACTCACCAAAGGCGCTACACTCCCGGCAACGGTGTTAGAAAAGAGTCTTGGTCACCCACAAGTATAGGGTATCAATCATAGTTCTTTCAATAAGTAAGAGTGTCAAACCCAACAAAGAGCAGAAGGAAATGACAAGCGGTTTTCAGCAAGTTATTGTCTGCAAGCACTGAAATTATCGATAACAAATAGTTTGATAGCAAGGTAGTTTGTAATGAGCAACAAGCAGTAAAAGTAAAAAAGGTGCTGCAAGGTAGCCCAATCCTTTTTTGTACCAAAGGATAAGCCGGAACGAACTCTTATAGTAAGCAAAGCGTTCTTGCGGACACACGGGAATTTCATCTAGTCACTTTCATTATGTTTGTTTGATTCGTGTTTGCTACTTTGATAATTGGATATGTGGGTGTACCGGTGATTGGGTGCTGTTCTTACTTGAACAAGCCTCCCACTTATGATTACCCCCTCTCGCAAGCATCCGCAACTACGAAAGAAGAATTAAGATAAATCTAACCATAGCATGAAACATATCGATCCAAATTAGCCCCTTACAAAATAGTGCATAAACTAGGGTTTAAGCTTCTGTCACTCTAGCAAACCATCATCTAATTACTAATCCACAATGCCTTACCTTAGTCGCAAGTATGGTGAAGTGTCATGTAGTCGACATTCACTGGACACCACTAAAGGAAACGACAACATACATATCATCAAACTATCGAAGAATACCAAATTAACATGATTACTTATGAAAAGACTTCTCCCATGTCCTCAGGAACAAAATTATCTACTCACAAGTCATATTCTTGTTCAAGATCAGAGGGGTATTGAATATTATCAAGGATCTGAACATATAATCTTCCACCAAATAAACCAACTACCATCAACTACAAGATGTAATCAACACTACTAGCAACCCACATGTACCAATCTGAGGTTTTGAGACAAAGATTGAATACATGAGATGAACTAGGGTTTGAGATGAGATGCTCCTGGTGAAGATGTTGATGAAGATTACTCCTCCCGTGATGAGAGGGTTGTTAGTGATATCGATGGCTTCGATTTCCCCCTCCCAAAGGGAAGTTTCCCTGCCGGAATAGCTCCGCCGGAGAAAAAAAGTGCTCCTCCCAGGTTCCACCTCGAGACAGGGGTGCTTCGTCCCAAAAGTCCTCTCACTACTAGGGAAAAGCCTAGTAGTAGCGCGGGTCTAAGGGCTATCAGTAGCGCGGGGCACCGCGCTACTGATACGGCACTACAACTAATGTTTAGTGGTAGTGTGTTTCTGCTACTACTTTACCTCACTACTGCAGGATGCTACTAATGCGACACTACGATCAGAGACCCTTCAACAAAACTGTGTGCGATGCCATAATCGCAAACAGTGGTGTAAAAAACCGTCAAAAAAGGTGCAAAACGTTTGCGATGGAGGATGCATCAAACACGGTTCAGATTTTAGTTGCGTGTGCGATGCAGGGCATACGGTTCAGCTCAATTAACTGTTTGTGATGCAGAGGAACAAAAGAAATGGGCAGCCAGATGAAGGTGTGTGCGATATATAGCATACGTTCACTCGGATGAACTATTTGTGATTAGGCAACACAAAAGAAACGGGCCGCCAAATGAAGGTGTGTGCGATATACTGCATGCGGTTCACTCGGATGAACTATTTGCGTTGAGGCAAGAGAACATAAACGGTTCAATATGACAAGATGGTTGTAATACGCGGCAAACAGGTCTGTAATCAGAAATGTGTGCGAATACCGATAATAACAGAAACGGTTCCCTAGTGTGGTCCGTGTTCATCTGATCATCATCTCCTTCTTGTGCTAGCTCGATGTTCCTTCTATGCTAAGTTTCCATTAATTGATGCCGTTTTATTGAACACGCCACCATTTCCCGCCATTTCCTCACCTGTTACCCGCCACCCAGTGATATTGTGCATAGGAGGCGCGCGACGGACGGAGGCGACAAGCGCAGCCTGTAGCACATCCACCTTTTCCAAGCATGCCGACCCACCAAAGCGCCGCCTCTGCCATCAACCTCGTCGACGAGGAAAACAAGCAGGCGCCACGACCTGTCGAGGCCGAGGCGCTCCCCGGCAACGCGATGGACGATGCCGTGATGCGCGTCATCTCCAAGGTTGAGCAGACCTATGGCGCATGGCGCTTGACCATCACGGATCAAGATAGGCATGTCAGCGCCGACAGGCTGCAGCTCACCGCACAACATGATCGATGGCACGCTGGAGTGCAAGCTAGGCGCGTCCGCACAGATAGGCTGCGGCTCGCCGCATGGCGAAACCGTTGGAGCACTGCAGAGCGAGAGGTGCGGCGCGCCGCACAGCAAGAGCAGATCCATCGGTGCTTGCCTGCTGTCGACACGACGTCGCAGCTAGGTACACATCCGGTCAGTACCCCCATTCCTCGCCAGGAGTGGGCAGAGGCCCTCAGCGCCGTACTTGCACTAGAGGCCGACCTCGCCGTACTTGCACCGGACGCCCACCGCACCATTCGCATGGGTGCCACCATTCTCCTTGTCCGCGGCCCGCTGGATGCCAACGCGCTGGTCCATAGGATCGACCGCCTCCTTGGCCCAGGTGTCCACCTGGGCGCAGTAGAGGAACATGGCCGTCGCATCCTCGAGCTGGTGTTCTCCGATGAAATAGCCAACTTGAAGCTCGAGATCGCGCTCCAGATCACTAAAAAAAGACACATCCGTGACATTTTGGGCCGAACAAAATTTTTTTCTGTCATACTTATGACACTTCTATGACAATAATTGTGACAAAACCCGGTATCATCATAGATGTGGTGGGGTCCTATTTCTATGACAAAAAATCATGACAAAAATGGGCTTTTCATCCTGGGCGGGCTGGAGATTGGGCTCTAACTCAACCCGAGCGAGGCATTGGGCTCTAACTGAACCCGAGCGATTGCACTACAGGCTACGCATTACTGAACCCGAGCGATCGATCGATGGCTGTTAACTGAACCTGATCGAGCGATTCCTTCGCTACTGCTGCTAACTGAAGCCGCTCAATGCTGCCTCCAGATGAAAAGTGAGCGTTGCTGGGTGGTTTGGATGAACAGTTCTCGGTGGGGCTGGATGAACAGGACCCCATGGTGTTGCCTCTGGATGAACAGGACCCCATGGTGTTGCCTCTGGATGAACAGGACCCCGATCGATCGAGCCGGTTGGGGCCGGATGAAGAGGACCCCGTGGAGGGCAGGATGAATAGGACCACCCTGTGGAGGGCTGGATGAACAGTAGACGGTGGAGGGCTAGATGAACAGTAGCCCGTGGAGGGGTGGTTGAACAGGAGCCCATGGAGAGGGCTGGTAGAACAGTAGCCGGTGGAGTAGTGCACGGTGGTGGCTGGATGAACAGTCGCAGGTGGAGGCTGGAGGAGGTCGACGGTGGATGAACAGTAGCTCGTGGAGGCTGGAGGGGGTCGACGGTGGAGATGAACAATATCTCGTGGAGTCCGCCACAGCCCTCCTGATGAACAGGACCCCCGTTTTGACCGTAGCGCTCCAACACAAGTCTGTTTTCTCCGTTTTGCGGTACGCCACACCCCTCCCGATCAACAGGACCCCCGTTTCGACAGTAGGAGGTCTGTTTCCTCCATTTTTGCGGTACGCCAGACCCCTCCCGATGAACAGGATCCTGTTTCGACCGTGGCCGGTTGAACACAAGGCCGTTTCCTCCGTTCTGTGGTATGCCAGGCCTCGTTTCCATCGGTTGTTCCGTCCAAGCCCTCCCGATGAACACGACGACGCATTTCGTTCCGACCCAGCCGGTTGGCTCCCCATGAACATGACGACGACGCAGTTTCTCCGTTCCGACCCATCCATGTACACGATCCCTGGTCGTACGTATGCACGAGTAGGTGTTTGAGACCATGCCCGTATGTACGTACGTGGCCGTATTTTCTTTCTTGCACACTGGCCGCTGTATGTACGTGTACATGCTACGTGCGCACCTCTACATCAACTAGTATGTACGTACATGTTAACGACCAGAATGACAACGCTACGTACGCTTCGACCAGGTGGGTCCTGAATGTTAGGCACTTCCTTGCATGCGAAGATGTAGCTGGTGGGTCCCAGCAGTCAGGGAGGTGAATCGTTTTTTTACCCGTACGCACTTTCTTGCGTGCGAAGATGTAGCTGGTAGGTCCCAGTAGTCAGGGGGAAACGTTTTTTTCACGAAATACAGTTGCCTGTCCGGTGGGTCCCTGCTGTCAGGTGGAGGAATAATTATTTTACGCGTAATAAGAAGGCACTTCCTTGCTGCGGCCGTGGACCCAGCTGTCAGCCTATCCACGTATAGTCCACGTCTGATGGAAGCCGTTCCTTGACCACGTTGACCACGCCGCGCCAAGAGCATCGGGGCAGTGGACGATGGAGAGGCCTAGGAAGGGGATGACGCGGAGCCGGGGAAGACGCGGCAGTGGAAGCCCACGCGGAGAGGAGTACGAGGGTTCACTGGTTCGGCTGCGGTGTGAGGCTGCCGTCGCCGCAGGGCCTGGCCAGCGGTGGGAATAGTAGGGGGCGGTGAGGCCTCCGCGGCAGCACAGCCGGCACGGGAGGCAGGAGCATGCGGCACGACCGGCGCTGCTTGGGCGGCTGGAACAAGAAGTTGAAGAAGCACTACGGCCGTTGGATGGACATCGTACGGTCACTGGAGCTAGAATCGTTCATATTGACTAAGTTGACAAAGCACTCCATCCCCGTCAACCTAGTAGGCCCACAAGTCAGCCTCCCACCGAGGTAGGTCCCAACTAGCAGGGGGAGTATTCATTTTTTTGTGTAATAAGGAGGCACCTCTGGTGGGTCCGAGCTGACAGCGGGGGGAACGTTTTTTTGCGAAATACGTTGGCCCGTCCGGTGGGTCCTAGTAGTCATGGGGGAAACATTTTTTTGCCAAATGCGGTGGCCTGTCCGGTGCGCCCCTACTGTCAAGTGGAGGAATAATTATTTTCCACGTAATAAGGAGGCACTTCATTGAGGCTGCCGTGGACCCAGCTGTCAGCCTCTCTACATACAGTACTCTCCGATGGAAGTCATTTCCTTTGACCACGTTGACCATGCCGCCGAGAGCACCAGGGCGGTGGACGACGCGAGGCCTAGGAAGGGGACGACGCGGAGCCGGGGAAGACGCGGCAGTGGATGCCCACGCGGAGAGGAGTACGAGGGTTCACTGGTTCGGCTGCGGTGTGAGGCTGTCGTCGCCACAGAATAACAGGGGGTGTGGGTGAGTGGAGGGATGCCCTGGCCAGCGGTGGGAGTAGTAGGGGGCGTGAGGCCTGCGCAGCACAGCCGGCCACGGGAGGCAGGAGCAGGCGGCACGACCGGCGCTGCTTTGGGCGGCTGGAGCAAGAAGACCAGAGGTTGAAGAAGCACTGGCCGTTGGATGGACATCGTACGGTCACTGCAGCTAGAATCGTTTATATTGACTAAGTTGACAAAGCCCTTGGTACGTCAACTTAGTAGGCCCACAGGTCAGCTTCCGAAACGGTGCGCCCCAGATGTCAGGGGGAGGAATCATTTTTTGGGCGGGTGAAGCTAGAATATCCGAGATTGAAGAAGAAGCACGGCATCCGTTGGATGGACATCCAACGGCCACTGCTGCTAGAACCGTGTGTTGACTATAAGTTGACAAAGCCTTGCATACGCGTCAACTCTGTTTTTTTAGGGGACGCGTCAACTTAGTAAGGCCAGAAGTGTGTGGCAGAGAACTTATAGCCCATTTGAGATTTGTAAGAATGTGCCCATTTTTGAATTCTAATGGAATTTACTACAGCCCATTTACAGTTTGTTAAAAGTACAGCCCATTTCAACCAACCGTTCAAAACAGAATTCAATAAAATTTCCCAGATTTTGATGGGATCTAAAATATTTTTATCCCAAAATTTCTAGTCAGATTAAATACAATTTCAATATAAATTTATATTACATAAAAATCCAACGAAACATTGCGCTCGCAACAATTAATGAAATTAAAATTTTCAATATCCAAAAATAATATTTTATAAAGTAATCACATGTTTGGTGCATTTTTTTATAGTTACTGCCCAGTTTTTATAATTTCATCCCATTTATTATTTCTTAAAGCCAATTTTCTTGTTAAGCCTAATGCATCCCTCCTAGGAAAGATTTGCATCCCAGCGGGGCGGAGAATAACAACTTGACCTTGCCTGGGTATTCCTAAAAATAAGTATAGCAGGGCTAGCCATTTTCAGCTTGAAAAAAAATTAATATCTCGGCTGGATATCTGGCCTGGGCTAGACGGGCCACAGCCCGCCCAGTTAATACCTGCAGCGATGTTTTCGTTGTTGTTGAGAGGAGAAAAATCAATATCTGGGCTAAACATCGAAAAACTCTGTAGTGCTCACACCTCAAAAACACAAATACTACTCGAGCTGCTTGGTCCCAGCTGTCGGCCCTTCTTGTGCAATTCTCTCGTTTATTGACTACTACATAGGTTGACAATGGTGTGGGACGTGATGTCAGGAAACCAGGAGGAAGCAAATTTTATAGTTTTATATACTAATAAGGAGGCACTTGCGTACGTGCGGCTATGGCCCTGGTGGGTCCCCACTGTCATCCTCTCCAAGTAAAGTCATCTCCTCATCCTCATGTCCGTTGACCATGTTGACAACGCGAGACGGCGGCGCCCACGGCGAGCGCAACAACTCGAAGGACGACGGAGAGGGCCTCGCGGGCCCTACGGATGGTCTGATACAGCGCCCGCTGCTCATTCGGGAAGCCAGGATCATAGGGCCACATGTCCGCGACGGCATTGTCGTTCGCTTGTTCACCGGTGCTCGTTGAGGAGACGAGGTTGCAGCACAGGTCCTCCTGCGCTGGTAGCTCTTCCGCCATTAGGGCGTCGAAGTGCGGCCGCACCTGCTCTATGGTGAACACGGCATGAACCGGCTTGGACAGTGGCGCCGGCTCCTGGTCGGAAGCTACGTCCATCGTCTGATTGTCGTCGCTCAGCTCGGCGAGGTAGCTGGCGAGCCAGCATGTCCGGCTGCTGGACCGACCCGCTGCCAAGCACGAGTCTGACTGCCCTGGCCCACCCAGACCGCCTCCCCTCGCCCGCCGCGCTTTCCGCCCGAATGGTGCAGTGCTCCGCCTTCAAACGACACAAGTGTCGTCCGTCCGTCCTTCTGCCGCCCACATTAATGATACGCGGTTGCCGAGGCGGCTACTCCGGCGCCACACGTCCGTCCCTCCCCGCCCACCATTGCTATATAAACTGCTGCGCCGGCCATAGCCGCAGTCATCCGCATCCGTTCCCTTTCTCCTGTCCACACCACTACTGCCCACCATGGCTTCCTCGTGCTCCAGCGCTCTTCGGGACGGGCGGACGACGGACCACAAGGAGATGGCAGCCATTGCTGCCGACCGGCTGGCCGGCAGCCAGCCGGAGGACGACGACGTCCCAATGGAGAACATGGTAGTCGACGATCCGGCGCCAACCCCCTCCTCCGCGCCATCCTCGCCGGTGCATTGCACCATGACCATCGGCGAGGCCCGTGCCCAATATATGGACATGGTGAGGCAGAATGCGTGAGGAGCAGTTCCGGGAGGCGACAGGCCGACGCCACCAACAACCACCATCTCCTCCAGGAGCACCTGCAGGAGGAGGAGCAGATCGCCACGGAGCGGGCGGAGCAGGAGGCGCTGCTCGACTCGTACCGCTCCGCTCGCGAGGGCCGCCTCAAGCGCCGGCGGTACCGCATGCGGGTGGCGGAGGCTGCGGCCGCCTACAAAGAGGGCGATGAAGCGGGTGAGGTGCCGTTTGGCGAGACCGAGGACGAGGCAGAGGACAATGTCGGTGCCAATGAGTCCCTGATCCGCTAGCGTCGATGAGGCCCTGCTCCGCCGAGGCCCCGCGGCGCCAACAACGAGGCAGAGGACACCACCGGCTCTACCGAGGTCCCACCCTACCGGCAACGAGGGGGGGATTTCCCCCGCTCCACCAAGGCGCCACACGTCGGCAACGAGTCAAAGGACATCGCCAGCTCTGCCGAGGCCCCGCCCCGCTGCCAACGAGGCCGCGCCACACAGAAAACAAGGAAGAGTAGAACATGGTAGGTTGCCGCCGCTCGGGTCCAAGTAAGGCCACCGCTGCTACCCTCCGGTTGTTGGCACTAAGTTGTACATCATGGAGCAATTCTATGATTACAGGATGATTGAAGAGCGCTCCGTGGTTGAGCAAGCTCAGGAGATATAGTCATTTGCTAGAGAACTAGAGCACTTCAGTTGTATGCTACCGGACAAGTTTGTTGCCGGAGGTATCATCACTAAGCTTCCTCCTTCATGGATCTCATTGGCACTCTTGATGTGGAAGAAAAGGCAAGAGCAAAGGACACACGTGCTCGAGGAATTGAGGGAGGATCTAGTGCCAATCTGGTACAGAAGAAGAACTTCCAGCCCCACAAGTTCAAGAACAAGGGCAAGTTTGATGGTAAAGCAAAGTTTGATGGTAAAGCAAAGTTTGATGGGAAGAACAAGGTTGTGCAACACACGAACTTCAAGAAGAAGAATGACAAGAAGAAAGGTGTTTGTCATGTGTGGATCCAGATCGTTGGGCTCCTAGTTGCCCTATTCGCTACGACAAGCTAGGCGGGTTGACCACCGACGGCCAGTTAGCTTGTTGGCGGCGACGTGGAGTCGAAGAGCTATGTTGGAGAAGGATGCTGCTTCTACTTAACTGTTGGTGCAGTTGGCTGACTAACATGTGGGCCTAAGAGGCATCTGGGCCACATGTCAGTTACACAACTGCATCTGCAGTTAGGTCACTAAAGCTTCTGTTCAGCTCAGCCAGACACAGGTGGGTAGCTTCGGTTAATTAATTATACCTCCAGCGCACCCCTTTTTAGTTGAAGAATGTATGAAATGTAATGAAATCCGGCATGTTTATATGAAATCCGACCGTGTATGAATGAATTTATTTTGATTAGTTCGAATTCTTGTATCACTGGCATTGGATGAAGATGTAAAACGATATGTACTAGCATTATTCCCAGGGTGCTCACCTCGTTTGCAGCAGTTTCACATGTACTCCTTCCGGTCCTTTCTAGTCCGCATACAAGTTTTGTCTGCAGTCAAAGTATCTCTACTTTGACCAATCTTATAGAAAAAAGTATGCACTTTCACAATATGCAAAGTAAAAGGGAACATAAGGAGTACAAAGAGTTTGAACAGCTTTTTAGCGTTCCTGTACATTGGAATCAAACACACAGGCCTGGCAATTCATAGAGAAGATTCAAAACAATCGATGATGATGCATCTCAGCGATTCACATGTCAGAGCCAATATTTACATCACAACTAAAGAATAAAGAAAAAATGGATTGACGCTGCTGACAGCAAAGGGCGTCCCATTCGAAAATATCAAACGCATGTCTTCTTGCTAAAATCAATGAGCAAAATTTGACAAGGTTTTCCCATTCCAAAATATCAAATGCCTACGATTGTGGAATGGGCAGGGTTTGCCATCAGTTTGGACATTGACATGGCACGTCGTGCTAAATAAACCAGCTGTTCTTTTTGTGCAGTTCTAGCAAAATCAACCAAATTCACGCGTAGCTTGTATGATTTCGCCCTTATATGTTGCAACGCCTTGAACTTATCGGCACCTCCTTTCTTGTGGTGGAAATGAATGATTCTATGTATTCATTAACATTTTGTTCAGTTCCCATTGAAATCAAGCTGAGCACCCCTGTTTGCACAAATACAAAAAAGTGATTAGTGTAAAGCAAACTGTACTATGAATTGATAGTTTAAACAGGCACCTACATGGTCCATGTAGAGCACACTTTTAGAAAAATGGAACTCACCGGAAAGAATCCTAGAACAACATTGTACTCGTGCATCACAGCAAGAAAATGGAGATTTGTCAGTCCTTCTGAGCTGAAGTTAGTTTGGTCTTGTGGGGGGTAATGTAACCATCCTTCAACTGCTCCTTCTGGTGAGAAGATAGACACGGCTTCTTCATCCAGGCATAATCAGAACTAGTCACTTCACGTACTCCATATTCTTCTTTAGAGGAGGATGATCCTGTTGTGCAAAAACAATAGGATAACTAAATGCTAGCATCCCTGTTTGCTTGAAAAAAAAGGAAAGGAAATATTTAAAACAACGCAGATGAAGCACTTCTCAAGGACAATACCACTTTTTGATGAAAGTATCTAAATAGAAGAACAACACCAATAGAGATGACAAAGCTCAATCATATGGATGAAATCAGTGGATGAATACCAACCTTTGTCAGGAGGCTTATTGTGTAGAGCATACAAATGAAGCACTTCTCCGGAACCATTTGTTGCTATTTATTGTGGTGGCCATGCTTACTATATACTCCTCGATTAGATTAATGTATCCAACATATTCTTGTGCAGTTCCACTAAAATATATGGTATCTTCAAAGAAGATCCCTGTTTGCACAAGTAGAGATAATTACGTATTACATTAAGAGTGGCATCAAATTAGTGGCAAAAAAATTGCTCGTTATAGCCATAGCAATAAAATAAGATGCAAAACTATATCATTACTTGTGTCATCACAGTTCCAGTGCTTCATTACAGCACCAGGAGTTGATTTTTGTTTTTCTTCCGCTTGTTCTTCCCCTTCATCACTTGGTTCAATAACAGACAAGCTTCTCCTTCAATGTAAGATTTGGCATGTCAATTTGGTTGCACAAGTATAGAACTAAACAATGATATTAATTTTCTGACGTAAGTGGCAAAATACAGCCAACAGTTGTGAAATATCCTTATCTTACCTCAATGGGATATTGCGGTGCACATACAGATAGGAAGTCTTGTCTCCATTTGTGCAGTTCACTAAAATCAAGCAACATTACCGTACAAGTAGCACAACATATGAAAGCACACTGCAGAATCATGTGAAGGAAGGCTAGTACTGACCACTCATGACGCGGAATTCAAACAACTCACAAGAAGAAGATCTGAACCAAATTTGCCAACACGGATAGGAAGTAAGATCTCCTCTTGTGCAGTTCCACTAAGATCAAGCAATCAAGCAACATTATCGGTGTGACACTTTGGTTGAACTGCACAAAACACTCTTAAAAAAAGTGTTTTGTGGTGGAACAAAAGATCACAATGGCAACGAGGTAAAGTAGATAACCCTGTTTACACAGAGGTGCAAAGGAAACAACTAGTGGTCAATAATAGTGGATGACACAGAAGCCAACAAAAAGAAGCATCTACCTTATCTAAACGGGAAAGAAAGCAAGACAGTAGCATTTCTCAAACGGTGGCATTGATTAATATTAACAATAAAATTCGTTAAACATGTAATTTGCTTTTAACTTAGGCATTGCATCAATTTTCCAGTGGCATTATTAGAGGGTGCTTTTTTACAGTGACTTTTTGGTGGAGGGACTAAATAAACTCCATGTCAGTCCAATCTAAACCAAACAGGAGGGACTTTTAGGGACTAAAAGTGGGCATTTGGGACTAAAGAAAGAAGACCCCGAGGGAGAGTATTTTTGGGACTTTTTCCAACAGTTGCCCCTGCCACGCATCGCACCTTGTCTCTATTAGTTCATTACTAGGGGTAACATGGTCTTTTAGCATGTCATTTAATTATCTTTAGTCCATGTTTAGTCCCTGGAACCAAGCAGGTAGGGACTGGGGAGTTTTTAACCAAACATGGCCTTAGATTAATAACAACTAAAGAGTTGCACGGGACAGTGGACGCACCAGCACCATGTGCATCTACTAATGTACTGGGGTGATGCATAGTCTGTTGCAACAAAGAACAAACAACCAAGGAGCATATTTGTGTTGGTCCCAATTTTGTTATCTTTAGAAACCTTTCCCTATGTGAGCGGCAACAAATCTAGTCCTACTCAAACTCTACGGCCTTGTCCCCCAAAAGCAAAGATCAGTTCGTTACAGATGTGTGTACTGCGTTTGTCATTGTTTTCCCTTTTCGACCAACGTAGGTGCTGGATAGCCAGTCTATACTAGTACTTTCCCCACTTCCTTTCCTCTGTGAACCACGTCTTAGATTTTTGCTATACAACTTCCCCCACTACTTTCCCCCATTCCTGTCCTCTTTGAACCACGTCTTAGATTCATGCGATACAACTTTCCCCACTACTTTCCCCCTTCCTTTCCTTTTTGAACCACGTCCTAGATTCATGCTATACAACTTTTCCCACTACTTTCCCCCATTCCTTTCCTCTTTGAACCACGTCCTAGATTCATGGTATACAACTTTCCCCACTACTTTCCTGTTTGATCCAACACCTAGATTCGAGTGCAGAGGCGGAAAAAGCCCACATGCAGCTAGAGCAATGCATGTGTAATAAGTAAATTATACCTTAAGGTTCTTGGGGTGTGGTTCGGTGGGCGACCGGAGGCCGTTCGACCCACACTATGTACGGCAGCAAAGAAGAAGGGGTCGGAGGCCCTCCCGTGCCGCCGCTGGGTGAAAGTGAACAGCTGCGCCGGTAGTGGATTCCTTCCCTCACTGACAGCGACTGCGTTAAGCCTCCTTCCCTTCCCGGCGGACTGATCCTGCCGGCACTTTGACCAGCAGTGAGGGGAGAGAGAGGCCAACGAAGTCTTGTTTAGATCTGGAGAGGGTGAGAGAGTGTGAAGAGAGCAATTACAAGCAGACCAGCAGTGAGGGGAGAGAGAGAGAGGCCAATGAAGTCTTTTTAGATCTGGAGAGGGTGATAGAGTGTGAAGAGAGCAACTACAAGCGCTGAGGGTCCAGCGTGTATATATATACTGGAGAGAGTGTGAAGAGTGCAAACCCTAGAAAACAAGCGCCGAGGCTGCAGCTTATACGTGATGAGGTGATTATACGGTCACTACGAGATCGTATAGCTCCGTATCCATCCATTTTGACCAGTCAAAGAATCCTCCTGGCACGAATTATGCTCAAGTGTAGTTATCGAACCCGAGACCTCAAGTTTGATGAGTGAACAGGCCAACCATCTACACAACCCTCCCGTTATGTTCAACGAGAGGAAAATAACCTTTTATACATTCCTGCATTCGTGTGACAAGCATGTCCTATTTTTTGTGTGTGGGAGTCATTCGGATTTAAATCATAATCGTGTCATGTGGCTTTGGTGGTAAGACTATCCATAGTGGTGCAGAAATAATGAAGCCTTAGTCACCTTACCTCTCTCCACGTAGTACGTTGGGTCCCACCAGTCAGAGGGTGAAACAAACAAATTAATAAGAAAAATTTAAAGCGCCAGCGGTGTATCTTACCTCACACATCTCGCTAGTGCTCGAGAACACTGTCCAATTGATCCCTCTGTTCGCTCACGTACTTTTTAAGTGAATCCTTATTATAACATGCACACAAGTTTGGGCACTTGTATTCGACCTAAGTCAGTGTGCCACCGTATCTCGTACGACTCCCTCCGTCTAGGTGTAATAAGCCATGTTAGAAGGTGCAGCGGGACCAAGGTGCAAGAAGATTGGAGGAGAAGGAGAAACTTGACCGGTCATTCCTCCAATCAAAGCCCTGATTTCTGTCTCTAAATGCAACAATTAATCCAAACAACTAAGAGATGCCATTTTAGCTACCATGTAGGGCCACGTATTAACTCGCATGCAAGCCGACTTTGATTTCTTGACTGATCAACGCGTAGTTGTGCTCCATGCATTGGGTTTCCGGGGGAGATAACAAGGCAGAGTAAGGAGCGTTTGGTTACATTGCTTAGGCTGGTCATAGTGGTGAGTAACTTGGACTGGTACAACATGCAGATGTTACTAGTCTATGTTACTACTACGCGAAGTTTTCCGTCGGAAGCGAGCCGATCTGGCTCTCCTGAGCTAGCAAGGTTTTTCTAGCCCACCCAAGCTAGCTGGCCCACAAAAGCTAACATATTTTAACAGTTCCAAACGCCTAACCTTGCCTGGCTATGCTATAAGTTGTTCCTGCTAAGGATCCAAGCGCTCCCTAAGTAACAATGCTCGCTAGCAACAAGGCCAGGAGGGGATTGAGATGCGAAGTTAATGGACGACGCCTAAACATTTTGGGAATATCTAATTTCCGTAGGATGACTTAACACCTAGACGGAGGGAGTACTACTCCTTAGTCCAGGTTTGATGGAATATTCATCACCTCTTCTCTTCTTGTACGTACTCCATTTGTATCTCACTTCCTGTGGCTTCGCACTCGCATGATTTTCTATTCTATGAACCTGTCTGTGCATGTGCATGTGTGTGTGTGTGTGTTTAACAACATGTGTGTGTTAGAGAGAGTGATCGATCGACCTACTCCTACAGAGAGATGGTGTGTAGTGTACGATTTTAGCCACGAGAGTCGGTGCATCCTCTTGTTTCCGGGCGTCCGGTAGGGACAGGCGGACAGCTGCCACACCCGCTCCTGACCAACCTGGCCCACCCAAAGCCCCTCAATCGCCCACGCGCGCTTCCCTCCCAAAACGGTCAGCGTCGCTCCAAAGAATCGGTTCCGCATTCATGCCCGAGCAAAGCGGATGCGACATCTCACTGGCGCCTACGTTGAAGGGAGAAGCGGATTCAAGAGTGATGGTTTCTTTGTCCGTCCAACTTACTGCTGGGTCTATGTGATTTGACGGCTCATTGGTCATTATTACTGAGGTGGTAGGACTGTTGGATGTCCCACGCTTTTGGTGAAAGGAGGTACTACTAGATTACAATTTTCTTCATTCTTACGGCGGAGGAGTGCAAGAGCAGTGAAAACACGCAGGCTCAGTGATTACATGGCCCACCTCACACTACAAGTTTATTTATTAATGACGCGGCACCTACTACTGGTTCTCCTATAAACCTTGCGCTTGGCATCTCCAAACTATTAACCTTGCGATTGGCTCTCCGCCTCTTCAGGATGTCGAGCAATAATGGTACTGCAGTATATCTCGTTTTGGCTATATGAGACCGAATGAATTGCTGCACGTCCACCACATGGAGAGGGTCGAGGGGCGAGGGAGAGTGCGTAGTATTACGTCCGTTTCAATATGGACTACATACGGAGCAAAATGAGTGAATCTACACTCTAAAATACGTCTATATACATCAGTGTTTGGAGTATGTACTAGTAGTTCATATTGAAATCTACTAAAGGACATATATTCCAAACAATATGATAATCTCTCTAACCAAGGTAGGGACGAGGAGTAAACGGAGGGAGTACTAGTAAAATTTTCTCCTCGTCCTGCGAGCCACTGCGCGCATGGGCGAGGGTGCGGGCGTAAGGCGTAGTAAGCAAGCTTCACCTCATCCCGCGAGCCACCACGGCCGTGGGCGGGGGAGACGGCGTACAAGCAAGCTTCTCCTCATTCTGCGAGTTGACAGGACACATCAAAAGTACTCCAGTGTATAGAGCCTTGCCTCTAAGGTAGGCCCCACATGGTTTTCCTCTTTTTTAACATAAGGCGTCAAGTCGCAATTTGTTTGTTCACCCGTGGTAGACGATCCTCCCTCCATCTAGTGGACAACCAGTACACGTGTCAAATTACCATGTGGGCTGCCTTTTCTTATAGAAATGAGCTCCACCGTGTACCCACGCGGGTGTGGTTGGGAAAGAGACGGGAGTACGTGCGCCGTGCGTGCACCTCTTCTCTTCGTGCACGTCCCCCACCTACGTGGGTGTGTGTGTGAGAGATACAAACCTAGACAAATGGCTTGTGTGTTCGTGAGTGTTTTTTGTTTTGGGGGGAGGTTGATTTTGTGAATGTATTTGTGGGAATATGTGTCGATGACATCTCAAACAAAATTTTGCATGCAATGTGTGTGAAATGGAGGCCTATCCATATCATATATAGAGGGTCGGGTGATCCACGAGAAGAGAGGGAGGGGTCATAGATATTGATAGAGTCGAAGAGAGGATCAAGTTGGTGGGCGTGAGATCGATGCAGAGAGCCATCGAAATTGTGTGTGTGTGCAAGTCAAAGATATAGGGCGACTGACCTAGCTACCGGAACGTCAGAGGGCACAGGTCAAGTTTGTGTGTGGCAGGGAGACATGACTAGAGCGCTCGATGTATCGGTGTGTGTGTGTGTGGGAGGGGGTGGGGGGAGGGGTAGGCAGATGCCTAACTATAGAGGTAGAACAAGTCGTATATGTGTTGAGAAGGAGAGACCCAGCTATGTCTTGAGGGAGATCGGTCGACATCCATACATAACTGAAGGATGGGAAATAGGATGGGACAGAGAGAGAGAGAGAGGAGAGAGAGGGAGGGAGAGGGGTAGAGTGCCGGATGGGTGATGGAGTTGCTTCTCGAAGATGGTGGGAGAGGCCTACTAGACAAACTGAGGGTGGAACTGCAATATTAAAAATAAGAGTGGGGATGTGTTTCTGTGTGTGCCTGTGCGTGATCGATCTGTCGGGACACATCCATGGATGATGAAGGGGAACCATGTGTTTGGTAAGCAAACCAAACTAGATCGGTAGATCAATTGTTGTTTGTCGGAGGAAGGAAGAGACATAACTAATGAGGTAGATCGATCAAAGCGTGGGTAAAAACGAGTTATAAGGACCTAGCTAGCTATATGCATAGCGGGAGATCGTTCGGTGTACGTCCATTTGTTAGAGGCAAATAAGGCTCGGCGAGACGGATAGACAGGGAGAATGGAGCTAGGAGGTGGTGCGAGAGGCCCAGCTGCTAGCTAGATAGGGGGAGGAGTGTGCGGTTGTGGGATCGATGAAAAGAGTGGCGAGAGTTTACATGTGTGTGGGACCGTATGAGAGACACGAGGCAAGGACACATAAAGGAGGACATTGAAGGTGCGTGTGTATGTTGTAGGAAGACATCGCTAGAGAGGTTTATCAATCGGTGTGTGTCGGAAAGGAGTTGTGGAGACTGTGGGAGAACGACCTAAAGAAAAAAAATGAATTTGCACGATGGATAGAATGCTGAGGGAGGGGGAGGGCGAGGAGGGCGTATGCATGCACGAGAGAAAGTTAGTGGTAGCTAC
Organism: Triticum urartu; assembly: GCF_003073215.2. Lineage (NCBI taxonomy): Eukaryota > Viridiplantae > Streptophyta > Magnoliopsida > Poales > Poaceae > Triticum > Triticum urartu. The sequence continues at coordinate 405,680,863 of NC_053023.1, read as the reverse complement.
AAAGGTTAGAGGATTGTGTGGGTGTAAGAGACTAACAAAGATCATAATTTGACATGAGAGTGGATTCATATATTTGAATAGGAGATCATAGTGTTTTAAACATATGCATGCATGAATATAGCGGTGATACGCGTGTTGTGGTTTTGCACATGTTATACCATAATGTGATGATGCATGGCATTTGCAACTCACAGCTAAATGTCGAACAATCTAAACCATACTATACATCGAACAATCTCACATTTTATTTGAATTTGTGATAATGTGTGGCATTTGCAGCTTACAACTAAATATCGAACAATCTAAAAAATACTATATATCGAGCATTCTCATATTTTATTTGAATTTATGGTAATGTGTGGTGTTTGCACCTCACATCTAAATACTTGTAGCATAGGGGGCGGGGCACCATACATAATGTGATAAACACATTATACATATGAGACATGGTTTAGTTTGTGAAGATCTAGCTAGAGCTTGAAATGTACTATGATTTGAAATTAACATAAAGTGGATTCAAAAAATCAAGTGTGAGTTCATATAGGACACATAGTTCATATGTAACTCGAGACTAGTCATGTGGTGTGCTGTGAAGATAATACACAAACGATGGTTTAATTTGACAATAATGATGATTGTAGATCTTACTAAAATAGAGAAACAAATTCAAATGCTTTGACTTCACAACAATCATTATTGTAGATCTTATTCAAATAGAGAAATGAATTCAAATTTAGTTCATATTGAAGCTGGTAGTATATATGTTTGGAATGCACTAAAACGTTCATTTGAGTACTAGGTTGCATGCATTATACACGTAGCGAAATATTTTAGTTGAACATAACATGAATTCAAAGTTTTGAATGACATTTGTAGTGCGAATTGATTTGGTACAGTACACGTTAGGCTTGTTCAGAAATTTCAACCCGCGCCTTGTTAGCCTGAAATATTTCAGATATATCTTTGTCTCGTTGTGCTCCGACAACTCCCTCCATCTCAACCCGCGCCTTCCTATTCCAAAATTACAACGCGTGCTAAAACTCCCACCTCCTATGAATCCCGACACGCGAAATGCCCGTGATACCCATGAACCGAAAGAACCGCCTCAAATCAGTGGGGGTACTTTCGTAACTTACCCCACATTTCGGACAAGCGCGTCCCTTAGCCATGGTTCCCCCACTCCCATCCCATCCGCCCAACCATTCGTACACTGAGGCCAGCAAAAACCGCGAAGCCCCACACCCTCCTCCGTCCGCCACCCAGCCGGAGCCTCTTCCCCGACGATGTCGTCCACAGAAACACCTTGACGTCCCTCATCCACCGTACCGGATGAGGATCCGTCGTCGATCTGGTCGTCCCGCCGGTTCAGCCACCCTGTCCTCCACCTCCAAGGGGCTGCCCCGACGTTCCCCTCGTCTTTCGTGCCACCTACATTCCCACACTGACGTCTTCACCTGCACCACCGGAAGAGCATCATCATCACCGTTTCCTCGGATGAAGCTGCGGCCTAATCGGCGCCACCAAAGAGGTTGTACACTAATCGCCGCATTTCTTCTTAATTCGATCTCACGGTGCTGCAGGCGCTCGGTCCCGAGCCGACACGGCACGGCTCCATCCACGGGGCGTCGCCGGCCACTTCCTCCATGGCGTCGCTCCCTCGACGGCGACGTCCACATCAGTAGGAGCTGCTGCTGCTTTAGCTCTCGCTCGCGCTGCCGCTCTGCTCTTGCTCTCGGTCCCCTGCCTGGTCTGCTCTTGCTCTTGCTGCTGCTCCCGCTCTTTCTCTTTCTTGCGATGCTGCTCCGATTTAGCTACACTTTAGTCGACTGAATCGACTTTTGGGTCAGTCAATTTTCAAGGGGTGGGGGGCTCGCCAGAGTTAAGGAAGAACCAACCGCAGCGGGGAGGGGGGCTGCCAGAGAGGTACCCCACTATCTATCTTAGGGTTCAAGGTGGGCGGTGGTCGGGCGGTGGTGGGGGTTGGCGTTGGATCGCCGAAGAAAAAGCTCGGCACGAGGGGCCCAGAGGGGAGGGCCGGGGGGGCGCCGGCCGGCGGGCCGGTGGTGGCTGGTGGCTCAGGAGGATGGAGCTTAAAGATGAACTGCAGGCCCTTGATTTCGTATCCAACGACTTGCAAAATCGACTGACCAGAGATGAAAAAATCAGTCGACTGACTTTTGGCCTCACCTCTAGTGCGTCCAGTTTCGACGGTAAAATTCAGTTTCGACAGCAAAATTCAGTTTCGACAGTTAAGTTCAGTTTCAACAGTTAAATTTAGTTTCGACAGCTAAGCTCAGAGATGAGCGGCTGATGTATACATCTAGCAGTTTGTGGTTATGTATTTTACGTCATCTATTAGAGATGCTATTAGAATTCCACTCAGGTTAACGTTGTCTCTCTTGTCCCGCTTCAGCCTCGGCGTCGTACAACTCACCGGAGCTGCTCCAACGATGAAACCCTCCATCACAGTGGAGCAGTATCGGGCTCCATCTCGAGACGCCTAAGATCTTCTTCCCCTCCTCCGACAGCTAAGTTAGCCGGAGCATCGTCACCGGCCAACCCAATCACACTGAGATCGACATGGCTTCGCCAAAGAGGTTGAACACTTCTTGTGGTTTGACTTAATCTCACCATGCTTCTTTTCATCCTATGATCTTCCAATTCTTGTGAACCAAACACCCGGATTGGCAAAAATCATGTGTTTTTAAATTCTCTATTTTGTATGTGCATTCCTATCCTATTCCTATCTATTTCCTATCCCTGCATTGTTAGAACCCTCAAATTCAAACAAGCCCTTACACACTTACTTCTATTATAGATATGTGTCAAATAAAACATTGTGTGGTTTGTCCTGCTCCTGCGGTGATGTGTTCCACCCCAGCTCAGCTGCTCCAATGATGGAAGGGTTCACCACAGCAGGGACCTGCTCTCCAGACTGTCTTTCGCCGCCTTAGATCTTCTTCCCCGCCACCGGCAGCCACGACAACTGCATTACCATCATCAACTGAGTAGATGACCTTGAAGACTACACAGGTCCGCAACACAGGTCGCACTCTTCCGTGTCTGCTTACGTTATGCATCGCTTAATATGATGACATGCTACTTTATCATCGTGTTCACCTATTAGACTCCGACTCAGGTCCAAACTTATGCTGAAACTTGAGTTTCTAAATGGTTGTGGGGTACATATTGGGGAAGCAATCAGTACTATCTATCTACTATCTGGTTAATCTCGGGTGTCTACTATGAGTCTCCTATTGTGTGCAAACAAACATTAAAGGAGCCATTATCTGTATTTTTAACTAAAGCTATTATCTGCCTGCTATCATTGGTTTTGGGTCTATCCACAGTTTGCTACCTTCACTCTGGATTTGTGCATGCACTCCTTACATAATCTCATTATGTTTTATTCCTATGCATGTTAGTTATTGTACACAGTGGAACTGAACATGTAGAGCAAAATATATGAGCCTTGCGTGGCAATAAAATTTCATGCAGACGTCGCTCCATGGTGGGCGCAAAGGCAGCCCCCCTCCACCCATTTCGGATCGGAATCAAGAGGAAGATAACTATTCTGAGGGGGATTCAGAAGCAAAAGACCACTCCTATTTACCCCATGAGGTCTTCGCTCTAACTTGGCATGCTGATGTTGGTAATATCATGCATATGGTGCCTTGCATTGCTTACTGTATACATCAAAGATGTCATCTGCTTAGTTTAGACATTTTTTGTGTCAATGCCATCTGTTTAGTTTCTTTATCGTATATGTGAATCATGCAATGCCATCTTGTTTAGCCAGGCATCATATATGTGAATTTTGCAATGCCATCCTGATTAGCTGGTCATCTTATATGTGAATTATTTCATGACATCATTTTTTTATTACATGTTAAATTTGTCAACAATTTAGTACATTCAATTACTCTTCCTGTACATCAGCCATTCGGCACGGTCATGGAAAAATCTGGAGTGGAAACAAGGTCTCCAGAGCAGACAATGCTATCTGACAAAGCGCGTGTCTTGTTGGTTATAGATAGCTGCTCAGAGGAGGATTCAGAGACAGATGACCTGTCCTATTCCCCCCCCCCGAGGTGCATGTTCTAACTTGGAATGGTTATGTTGCTCATATCGTGCGTATGGTATCTTGCATTGCTATGTCATTTGCTTAGTTTAGACATGATTTGTATGAATGCCACCTGTTTAGTGTCTAATTACCATATATGTGAATTATGCAATGCCATCTTTTTGCAAGACATTATATATGTGAATTATGCAATGCTATCTTGTTGCGAGGCATTATATATGTGAATTATGCAATGCCATGCTGTTTTGCCAAGCGTCATATATGTGAATTATATCATGCCGTCCTTTTTTGTATTTCTCATTGCTTTTGTAGAAAATGTTTGTATATTCAACTGCTCTTCCTATGCATCAGCCATTTGAATTGGTGATGGAGAAATCTGGAGTGAAAACAAGGTCTTTAGAGCAGACAATGCTACCTGGTGAAGAAGATATGTTGCTGGTTACAGATAGCTCTTCAGAGGAGGATTCAGAGGCAGATGACCAGTCCTATTATCCCCCTGAGGTGTATGCTCAAACTTGGCAGGGTTATATTACCCATATCATGCATATGTTGTATTGCAATGCTTAGTTTTTACATCATATACACGATATTGAATGCCATCTCCTTAGTTGACACATCATATATGTGATTGCCCTCTGCTCACTTCCTTAGTATATAAATCATATATTTGAATTATATCATGCCATGATGTTTACATAGACAGCATGTATCTGAATTATGGCATGCCAGCCCATTTTCTAAAGACATAATATAGTTATATTATCTCATCTTGTTCACATAGTCATCATATTTTGAATTATGTCATTCTATCCGTGAATTATATCATGCCATCATGTTTCCATCAACGGAATGTTTGTGATTTATGGCATGCCAACCACTTTAATAGACACATCGTATAGTTATATCATGTCATCCTGTTTACATAGTCATCATATTTTGAAGTATGTCATTCTATCCTGTTTAGTTAGCCATCATACATGCGAAATTGTGTCATGCTATCCTGTTTAATTATCCATCATATATTTGAAATTATGTCCTGCTATTCTGTTTGGTTAGACAACATAAATGTGAATTATTTCATGCCCTGTTTTCTTCCCTACTATCCATTGCACCTGTCTATCTTACAATGTCTGTACATTCAATTACTTTTCTTGTTTATCAACCATTTCAATTGGAGGGGGTGATGGCAATATCTGTGGGAATAAAAACAAGGTCTTCAAAAAATATCGTGCTACCTGTCGATGGAGATAGAACCACGATTGTACTTACCCAAGAACCAGCCCCACCACACATAACCCAGACTCACGCAGATTGTACCCCTACCGAGTTGGACAGAGAACCAGCTAAACCCCTTCTAAGCCCAACCCCAGCAGATAGTAACCCACTTCCCGTTGACATAGCACCGTCTCCACCATAGAGCACCCGAACACGAGCAATTAGTAAGGCAACTGCAGTGCCCAAAGCACGAGGACCACCACTCCGAACCCCAAGTCAACGCTTAAAGCAGAAGAAGAATTGTTCTCAGGTCAGGTTCTGTAGCTATGGTTCATACTACTTTGCTCTTGCATCACTGTATTTACTCATACCAACTAATTTCAAATTTGAAGGATGCAATTGAAACTCCAATGGCGCAACAGGTATGTTTTAAACCTGTTTCTTTAACGTGTTTGCTGTTGTAACTTGCTCTATGTTGATTTCAGTTTCAATTGAATAAACAGTTATGTTCTCATGCCATGCACATTACAAGTGTTGTTATTGCTGTGTAGTTTCCCACACTTATATTCTGTCTATGCTGCTTTGTCTTAAATAGATATTATTCGAACTGTATCTATCTTGATTTGGCAACATAAACTAGAATTATATAGACCATACAGTGACCATACTACATAGATATATGTTTGTTTCATGATGTTATCATGTCCACCTTACTACTGAACTGTTTTACCAAAATGAGTTCCATATACTACATTGTAACCTGAGATGTGTTTGTTTGTTTCTCTTTTAGAACATGGATAAAATATTGGAGAAGAGTATCCTGTTATGCAATGGTAAAGGAAGTAATGCATATAAGGTTCAAGATAGTGAGACATCCGTGTTGGTCTCCAAGAAAGCTGATAAAAACTATATTGAAGACACTGAGACAACCCCAAAGTCCTGTCTTGATGTAGTGTTCGAGTTACTGGCTACCACTGCTGGCACCAGCTCTTCGAACTTGTTTCCTGAATCAGTTCGGCTTCTTGAGTCTCAACTTCAAGTTGAAAGACATCGATCAGATGTTATGCGACAGGAAGCCGAAGAACTGAGGAAGTCCTAGCAGAATTTAGATGCATACTTTCTGGTGCAACAGCAAGCGCTGGAGGACTTAAGCGCCAAACAAGAGAAAGTTAATAAGCTTGCTAAGCATCTTGCCACCGTTATGGGTACCCAGGATATTGTTTCTTGAGCTCTTCTGAAGTGGTTTCAGTTCTGGACTTGTTTTGCTACGGCGTTTATATGCTGTTGTGTTCCCTATATTTGCACTGGTGGTGAACTTTGATGCCCAATGGATGTAATATGTGTAATAGTCATGATAGCCTAGTGTAAGTTGCTTGCTTATTTATTTCCTTGTTGTCTTGTTTATTTGTTTGCTTGTAGTCTGTGCAGTTCTTTTTCTGCGGTTTTCTACTGGCTGAAATAACCTATTTTTTTAAAACTAGGCCACAATAACCATGGGCTAATATTTACTGTAGTGACACTGGGCCTCCTACGGGCCGTAGAAATAGTGGGCCTTCTACGGGCCGTATAAACAGTGGGCCTTCTACGGGCCGTAGAAACAATGGGCCTTCTATGGGCCGTAGAAACAATGGGCCTTCTACAGGCCGTATCATCAATGGGCGTTCTATGGGCCGTATGATCGGTTGGCCAAACATGGGCCAATAACAGACCACATTATGGCCGTAAATGGGCTAGAGTTGAAATCGTCCGTTCATGGGCCGACCATAATGGGCCGTCGTTAATAGGCCATATTTGATGACGCTATGAAAACGGCCCAACGTATTAACGGGCCACAAACGGGCCGACTGTAACCACGGGATGTATTCGGCCCACAAGCAGAAAATGAAAGTAACGGGCCGAAAGTAAACGAATGCTGGAAATGAGCCTAAGAATAAATGGGCCCTGAGAAGGCTGAAAGATAACATGGGCTGGAAACGGCCCAACGGAATAATGGGCCGTTAATGGGTATAAAGTGATACACTGTTCATTACGGGCCAGTTTTACCACGGGCCGTTAATGGGTCGAGGGTTACTACGGGCCTCATATGGGCCAAAAGACGTCATGGGCCATACATGGGCCGGAAGTTAAAACGGGCTGGAATTATATTGGATGCCCCAGATGACGCTACTGGGCCTAATTCAGATAGGCCGTAAACGGGCCCTGGGTTAGAGGGCTGTAAATGGGCTATATGCGAACAAGCCATTAACAGGCTTGACGTGGGCCGGCCCGTCACTTTTTGACCAAGTCAAACAGGCCGGCCTTTTCACAGGAATGGGCCTCTGTTGGGTCGTGCCATGTGTCGACGTATCATAGGCACTTTGGGTCCAATGAGTGGATGACATCTGTCCCAACGGTGAGCTGACACGTGTTTCCTCTAGCCAATGATGATTTTACACGTGGAAAATCCCCATTGGTCGGGGCTATTAACGTGTTATCGGATCCAAAACCGGACCCAATAGCTTAACGGTGTTCCGTTACAGTGGATGCCACGTGTCGGTCACCCTTGACGAAAGCACTTCTGTGACGCGTGATTTATCATCATGGAAGTGGACACTTCTGTGATGATAATTTTGGTAATGTCATGGAACACTTCTACGACAGCACAGGTATGACTATCTTGATTCTGTCATAAATTTGTCATGGATGTACATGCATGACAGAAAACGTGACCTGCTGTGACAAACACGTATCATCACAAAAGTGTATTTTTTTGTAGTGGATGTACCGCGAGCGTGTCGACCGCTTGGACGAACGCCTGCACGAGTTCAGGCAGAGCCAAGAGCTACCGTAGGCAAGGGCTGCTGGTCATGGTCTCATGGACGCGTTTTATTTTGAGAAGTGGTTTCGACATGGATAGCTATGTATTCACATCAATCATAGTATTGCTCTGTTTATTGCTCTGTTTCAATGTGTGTACTCTGTTTTCCATTTTTATATGTTCTGTTTTAATGTGTGTATATACACTTTTCATTCTGTATATGTGGATGATAACATCTAGATTCAAATTAGTATTCAAAAACAAATAGAAAATGGACTTCATAATATATATTAAATGTTCATTAGTTCATCACATAATATATATATATATAATATCATCACATATACGTGATGATACTTAACTACTTGGTACAATGCATAAAATTGAAAACGAACAATACTAAAACTAATAATCCCTCCTGGGCTAGTATTCCGACAGCCCCTCGCCAACAGCTCCCTGGTGCGCGGTGTCTTCCCAGTGCGGAGGCAGTACTCCGCCTCCTCCGCCTCGCAGCGCTTGACGTACCGATCTGCCTCTTGATGGCGGACGCACGTGGCCGATCTTTCCATTTCATTGGGCGCCCACCGGAGCTCCTCGTCGGTGGCACGCTAGAGCTTATCGACCCACCTCCATGCAGCGACTTGGCGCCCAGCGCCTATGACCTTCCTAGCAAAGTACCGTCTTCGTACACCTCCTCGGCACGACGACGCACCCGCCCCCAAAGCTCCGCCGCTTCCTTTTTCCAGGCGGCATCACGGGCTTCATAGGCCACCTGGTACCTATCTTCCTCCTCCTCCATCTCCTTCTTGAACTCCGCTTGCCTGGCTTTCTCAGCTGGCGGTAGCGACTTCCACAGACAAAGATTGTATTTGCCCCAAAACCAATCCAAAGTTGGGGGGTCCAGCGCAACCTCGTTAGGCGGTGCGTAGGGATCCTCGTCGCTGCTAATCTAGTGAGCATCCTCGGGGGACGGCGACTCCTCGTCGGCGCGTGGGCAGACCGGCGGCACCATGGCAGAGATTTGAGAGAGAGAGAGGGCGAGCGAGGGGAGGATGTAGATGAGAATGCAGGAGGGATGACGTGAGCAAGCTATTATTTATTGACGGCCGGAATCTAGATCAACAGGGACAGTACACACGCCGGTCACCGGAATTTACGAGTACTGTAGTTCGAATTACACATGATTCCCGCAACAAAATCCGTGTGTGAACATAATAGCTGACGGTTTCCAATGCAGAACCGTGTCTAATTAATGATCCCCGCCAGTCACCTATGAAACCTCGAGCCACGAGATAGAGTGCCAATCGTGTGGGGGCCGGTTGTCTTGCCAGATCTTTACATTTTGTTTTTAAACACCAGATATATTACTTAAATGTCTTTAAAAGGTCAAATGACCCCTAAAATTTTCCATATTTTCACATGACAGTTGTATTAGTGCACGTTAAACGTAGAAATTTTTTTGAAGGCCGTAAGAGGAAGCTATCTCCCGTTCATCATCAAACATGCATTGTTCCCTCTTGGAACCACGAACCTTCTAGTGAGTTGCTCCGGTTTGTGAGGGGTGTGTGTCCAAACTTTCGTCAAACATGCCAATTTTTTTTACCACATCATCTTGGTGGCATAACATTAAATCAAGCAAGGTTTCATGTTTTCTGATAAGTTTTTAATTTTTTGGAATTAAAATGCCATGGCACTCCATGCATGTGTGCCCATGCCTTGAGACCAATATGTTTGAAAATTCCTTCTAATTTGCTGCACATGGAATTAACTCGCACACAAGTACACAGAAATATGATTTTTCAAACCTTTATGATTAGGCGTTGCATGTAGATGTAGTTGAAATTTGAATTACGGTCATTAAATGGTTAGAAAATCACTTAAATGTCTTTAAAAGGTGAAATGACACCTGAAATTTTCCAATTTTTCACAAGATAGTTGTATTAGTGCACGTTAAACGTAGAAAAAAATTGAAGGCTGTAAGAGGAAGCTATCTCCCGTTCGTCATCAAACATGCATTGTACCCTCTCGGCACCACGAACCTCCTAGTGAGTTGCTCCACTTTGTGACAGGTGTGTGTCCAAACTTTCGTCAAACATGCCATTTTTTTACCACATCATCTTGGTGGCACGACATTAAATCAAGCAAGGTTTCATGTTTTTCTTATAAGCTTTTAATTTTTTGGAATTAAAATTCCATGGCACTCCATGCATGTGTGCCCATGCCTTGAGACCAATATGTTTGAAAATTCCTTCTAATTTACTGCACATGGAATTAACTCGCACACAAGTACACAAAAATATGATTTTTCAAACTGTTATGGTTAGGCGTTGCATGTAGATATAGTTCAAATTTGAATTACGGTCATTAAGTGGTTAGAAAATCACTTAAATGTCTTTAAAAGGTCAAATGACCCGTGAAATTTTCCAAATTTTCACAAGACAATTGTATTAGTGCACGTAAATGTAGAAAAAAAATTGAAGGCCATAAGAGGAAGCTATCTCCTGTTCGTCGTCAAACATGCATTGTTCCTCTCGGAACCATGAACCTTCTAGTGAGTTGCTCCGGTTTGTGAGGGGTGTGTGTCCAAACTTTCGTCGAACATGACAATTTTTTTACCACATCATCTTGGTGGCACGACATTAAGTCAAGCAAGGTTTCATGTTTTTCTGATCATTTTTTAGTTTTTGGAATTAAAATGCCATGGCACTCCATGCATGTGTGCCCATGCCTTGAGACCAATATGTTTGAAAATTCCTTCTAATTTATTGCCCATGGAATTAACTCGCACACAAGTACACAAAAAATATGATTTTTCAAACTGTTATGGCCAGGCGTTGCACGTAGATGTAGTTCAAATTTGAATTGCGGTCATTAAATGGCTAGAAAATCACTTAAATGTCTTTAAAAGGTCAAATGACCCCTGAAATTTTCCAAAATTTCACATGACACTTGTATTAGTGCATGTTAGACGTAGAAAAAAATTGAAGGCCATAAGAGGAAGCTATCTCCCGTTCGTCATCAAGCATGCATTGTTCCCTCTCGGAACCACGAACCTTCTAGTGAGTTGCTCCGGTTTGTGAGGGGTGTGTGTCCAAAGTTTTGTCAAACATGCCAAATTTTTTTCCACATCATCTTGGTGGCATGACATTAAATCAACCAAGGTTCATGTTTTTCTGATCATTTTTTTAATTTTTTGGAATTAAAATGCCATCTCACTCCATTCATACGTATGCATGTATCCATGTCGTGAGACCAGTATGTCTGAAAATTCCTTCTAATTTACTGCACATGGAATTAACTTGCGCATAAATACACAGATACGAATTTTCAAACCGTTTTGGTTAGGTGTTGCATGTAGATGTAGTTAAAATTTGAATTACGGTTATTAAATGGCTAGAAAATCACTTAAATTTCTTTAAAAGGTCAAATGACCCCTAGAATTTTCAAAAAAATCACATTACAGTTGTAGTAGTGCACGTTAGACGTAGAAAAAAATTGAAGGCTGTAAGAGGAAGCTATCTCCCATTCGTCATCAAACATGCATTGTTCCCTCTCTGAACCACGAGCCTTCTAGTGAGTTGCTCCGGTTTGTGAGGGGTGTGTGTCCAAAGTTTCGTCAAACATGCCAAATTTTTTACCACATCATCTTGGTGGCATGACATTACATCAACCAATGTTTCATGTCTTTCTGATATTTTTAAAATTTTTTGGAATTAAAATGCCATGTCACTCCATGCATACATATGCATGTATCCATGTCATGAGACAAATATGTTTGAAAATTCCTTCTAAGTTACTGCACATGGAATTAACTCGCACACAAGTACACAAATATGATTCGTCAAACTGTTATGGTTAGGCGTTGCATGTAGATGTAGTTCAAATTTGAATTAAATGGCTAGAAAATCACTTAAATGTCTTTAAAATGTCAAATGACCCCTAGAATTTTCCAAAATTTCACATTACAGTTGTAGTAGTGCATGTTAAACATAGAAAACAATTGAAGGCCGTCAGAGGAAGCTATGTCCCGTTCGTCATCAAACATGCATTGTTCCCTCTCGGAACCACGAGCCTTCTAGTGAGTTGCTCCGTTTTGTGAGGGGTGTGTGTCAAAACTTTTTTTCCACATTATCTTGGTGGCATGACATTACATCAACCAAGGTTTCATGTGTTTCAGATTTTTTTTTGGAATTAGAATGCCATGTCACTCCATGCTTAATTAATTATGTCATAGCCTTGAGACCAATATGTTTGAAATTTCCTTCCAATTTACTGCACATGGAATTAAATCACACACAAGTACACAAAATATGAGTTTTCAAACCGTTATGGTTAGCTGTTGCATGTACATGTAGTTCAAATTTCAATTATGGTCATTAAATAGCTAGAAAATCACTTAAATGTCTTAAAAGGTCAAATGACCCCTGAAATTTTCCAAAATTTGATATGATAGTTGTATTAGTACTACAAAATTTCTCATACATTTAAAACACCATCCGTTGCCACTGTACTCCAAATTCGTCTTTCACAGCTAATAAAAATATCTACAACATCACACACAGTTGTTTTCTAGGAACCGTTTGTATTTAAGTCTCCCTCCTTAAGCTTCGCCATCTCGTTTTCTCCAGTGCCGGCAACCCCCGAATCCACAAATCCCGACCCCCATTGCCGCACCCCCTTCTTGCAAAGATGTCATCATGGAAACGCTTCCTGAAGGCCCGTTGTCGGTGTCAAAACCGGCGGATCTCGAGTAGGGGGTCCCGAACTGTGCATCTAGGCGGATGGTAACATGAGGCAGGGGACACGATGTTTTACCCAGGTTCGGGCCCTCTAGGTGGAGGTAAAACCCTACGTCCTGCTTGATTAATATTGATGATATGGGTAGTACAAGAGTAGATCTACCACGAGATCAGAGAGGCTAAACCCTAGAAGCTAGCCTATGGTATGATTGTTGTTCCTACGGACTAAAACCCTCCGGTTTATATAGACACCGGAGAGGGCTAGGGTTACACAGAGTCGGTTACAATGGTAGGAGATCTACATATCCGTGTCGCCAACCTTGCCTTCCACGCCAAGGAAAGTCCCTTCTGGACACGGGACGAAGTCTTCAATCCTGTATCTTCATAGTCCAGGAGTCCAGCCGAAGGTATAGTCCGACTATCTGGACACCCCCTAATCCAGGACTCCCTCAGTAGCCCCCGAACCAGGCTTCAATGACGACGAGTCCGGCGCACAAATTGTCTGCAGCATTGCAAGGCGGGTTCTCCTCCAAATTCCGTGTACCTGCTGAATAGTGTCCAGCTTCTTGTAAATGTAGTGCTCCTTGGCTTCCACGCCCAATAATGGCCGTCTTCCATGTGTCAAACGAATACGAAAAGTCAGGGTGTTTTTTATATTTACACCCCTAGCCGCGTGAATGAGCCGCCTATTTAAGGGGATGAGGATTTAGATCCAAACCACACCTTCTCCCCTCCGTGAGTATTCATCAGAGCATATCCGACAGAGGTCCATTCTATCATGGCCGGCGGCCGCAGCTCCTCCTCTCGCCCTTCCAGCCCTCAGCCTGGAGATTGGAAGAGGTGCTCCATCTTGCACAGCGAGCTAGTGACGCTCCATACCAAGGGATTTCTCCCCCCGGCCTATATGGTCCCGGTTTGAGCCGGACTTGCCACCTATAATGGCGGAGAGCAAGCGGAGAGCGCCCCCAATCCCTCCAAAGGAGAGCGGGTATGCCTTGTCCCTTACTTAATAAGAGGGCTCGGATTTCCAATTCATCCGTTTCTCCACGGGCTCCTGGAGTTCTATAGCCTCCAGCTGCACAACCTCACGCCTGCCTCCATATTGCATATCGCGGGCTTCGTAGCCCTCTGCGAGCTATTTTTGGGCTGCGAGGCTCATTTCGCGCTGTGGAAAAGGCTATTTTGCCTTGTGCCCCATTCTGAGAAGGGGTCAATATATCAAGTGGGCGGAGCCGAAGTGTGGCGTATCGCCGGGACCGGATATCTATCCGAAACCCCAAAGAAGGCGTCCGAGGACTGGCCATCGGAATGGTTTTATATAGAGGATGTCCCGCTGCCGGATCCTGTCCAGATCGGACTCCCTGAGTTCGACAGTGCTCCCCTAAAGAAGCGCCTAAGCTGGCGTCCACGGAGCCCTCAGAGGGAAAGTGACAGGGACGTTCTTTACCTGATGGGCCGGATAAGATTGTTAGCTCATTCCGGACTGACCATGATCGGGGTCATGGCCGCATGCATCATGCGAGGGGTGCAGCCACTTCAGTATAGAGGCCACCCCATGTGGGACTTCAACGGGGAGGACGACGCCACCCGCTACGGCCGTAAGGGGCCGGATTCGGCTGCCGCTCTAATAAAGACCTTGTCCGCTTTGTACAAGGGAGAAGAGGAGGAATTTCTCCGCGTCAACCCACAGGGTGGATTTTCTATGTACAATCCCCCAAGTTGGGTAAGTGGACACTTTTACTTGCCCATCCGTTTTATATTCCCATCGTTAAATATTCAGTCTAACGACTTCAACGCAGGAACTGCGCCAGGCTGTTAAAGAAATAAACAGCCCTCCTCCACAACCCGAGGATCCGGGACGGTCCCTCGACCCGGCCTCTCAAGAGGATCCGGACTTATCTGTGGAGCTGATTGATGGGGTGTTTCATCAATTGAGCAAGGACAACGCCTTGGTGGCCATTACGGCCAATTACCCAGGGCTACTCCCAGCCTCACAGGTAACTAAGACTGAAGTCCCAGCACTTTGAAAAGGGATCTATCCTCACGTGTTTTCGATTGTTGTATGACAACCGTGTTTTGCAGGGGAGGTCCTTGAGACGGGAGGCCGAGCCTGCAGCGACTAGCCAACGAGGGGCGGCAAGGCCCCGCGGGCTGAAAAGAAGTGCGGTCCGGACTGAGACGCCGGCGCAAAGGTATAGCACGCCATCTAGTTCCCAGGTGTTATTCCTTCAAGGCATATTAATGCTCGTGCTCTCTTCAGGACGAAGAGACCTCGCCGGACTATATCTGGAGAGGTTGCCAATCGCGCCTCCACCAGCCAGGCTCCAAAGCCTGGTCCGGAAGCGGAGGCGAACACAAGGCGCGCAACGGACGCTCCTCTGGCAGAGGATGCGGACAGGCTATCTGCCACCAATTTCGAGGTGGAGAGTGCCATGAACCACATGCGTCGCCGGACAGTTCTTCGCGACGCTTGTTTCTCCCAAGAGGCATTGGATGCCTTCAATTTGGGAGATGCGTACCTCCGTGCCGCTCAAAATGGTCTAGCCAGAGCCACGGAGCAGTATGTAAAAGATATACGGGTAAGAAAATTTTGGTAATTATATATATACCAGTAGCCCCCGAGACTTGAAACAGTTAGAATAACTGATTTAAGGATCATTTGTTATGCAGGTTCTTACAGAAAAGAATACCCTACTGTCCCAGGAGCTGGAAGAGTGCAAAGCCCAACTTGAGGCCGCACGAGCCGCGGCAGGGGAGCCCAAGGAGACCCCCTCTGGTAATATACACTTCGAAAGATAAGTATTTTGCGAAGTGCGGCGTGGGTGCACATCTGATAAATGAAATTGCAGATGGCGCCGAATTAAATCCGGAAAAGCAGCAATTCCTACGCCAGCTGAAGGCTGGTGAGAGTGTGCTGACAAAGGTGAGGCGGGAGAAGAACGATCTCCAAGATGCCAACACCGAGTTGGGCGTTGAACTGAGGGACGTTCGTGCCCAGCTATTGGACTCTGTTAAGGAGAATCAGCGGCTTCGACGCGGCATATTTAGTAAGTGCTTAAACGAACTATGAAAAAAAAGAGTTCGGCGAGGAAGTCGACTAACAGAGTAATATCTATAGGTATGCTAACAGGTCGTCCTGCAGAGGAAATGCCCGGTTCTACGGGTGACCTGCTTCCCGATCTCTCACAACTGCACGAGCGAGTTTGACAGGTGATGCAAGGCGTCGCCCAGGCCTTGTGGCCATCCATCTCCATGCCCGAAGGCCTTGGAGAGCTTGTAGAGAAGCTGAAGGGAGCGTGACGGCGCTTCCGATTGTGGAAGATGTCGGCCTGCCGTCAAGGCGCCAGGGAGGCCTGGGCCATGGTGAAGACGCGGTACACGAATGCTGGCCCAAACCACATGGCCGAGGTGTTGGAAATATGCCCTAGAGGCAATAATAAAAGGATTATTATTATATTTCCTTGTTCATGATAATTGTCTTTTATTCATGCTATAATTGTGTTATCCGGAAATCGTAATACATGTGTGAATACATAGACACCAACATGTCCCTAGTAAGCCTCTAGTTGACTAGCTCGTTGATCAACAGATAGTCATGGTTTCCTGACAATGGACATTGGATGTCATTGATAATGAGATCACATCATTAGGAGAATGATGTGATGGACAAGACCCAATCCTAAACATAGCACAAGATCGTATAGTTCGTTTGCTAGAGTTTTTCCAATGTCAAGTATCTTTTCCTTAGACCATGAGATCGTGTAACTCCCGGATACCGTAGGAGTGCTTTGGGTGTACCAAACGTCACAACGTAACTGGGTGACTATAAAGGTATACTACGGGTATCTCCGAAAGTGTCTGTTGGGTTGACACGGATCAAGACTGGGATTTGCCACTCCGTATGATGGAGAGGTATCTCTGGGCCCACTCGGTAATGCATCATCACAATGAGCTCAAAGTGACCAAGTGTCTGGTCATGGGATCATGCATTACGGTACGAGTAAAGTGACTTGTCGGTAATGAGATTGAACGAGGTATTGGGATACCGACGATCGAATCTCGGGCAAGTAACGTACCGATTGACAAAGGGAATTGTATACGGGGTTGCTTGAATCCTCGACATCGTGGTTCATCCCATGAGATCATCAAGGAGCATGTGGGAGCCAACATGGGTATCCAGATCCCGCTGTTGGTTATTGACCGGAGAGCCATCTCGGTCATGTCTACATGTCTCCCGAACCCGTAGGGTCTACACACTTAAGGTTCGGTGACGCTAGGGTTGTAGAGATATGAATATGCAGTAACCCGAAAGTTGTTCGGAGTCCCGGATGAGATCCTGGACGTCACGAGGAGTTCTGGAATGGTCCGGAGGTGAAGAATTATATATAGGAAGTGCAGTTTCGGCCATCGGGAGAGTTTCGGGGGTCATCGGTATTGTACCAGGACCACCGGAAGGGCCCCGGGGATCCACCGGGTGGGGCCACCCATCCCGGAGGGCCCCATGGGCTGAGTGGGGAGGGGAACCAGCCCATAGTGGGCTGGTGCGCCCCCTTGGCCCACCCCATGCGCCTAGGGTTGGGAACCCTAGGGTGGGGGGGCGCCCCACCTGGCTTGGGGGGCACTCCACCCCTTGGCCGCCGCCCCCCTAGGAGATCCCATCTCCTAGGGCCGGCGCACCCCCTAGGGGGCCTATATAAAAGGAGGGGGGAGGGAGGGGCAGCCGCACCCTTGAGTCTTGGCGCCTCCCTCTCCCCTGCTACACCTCTCCCTCTCGCAGAAGAACGGCGAAGCCCTGCTGCGGTGACTCCTGTATCCACCACCATGCCGTCGTGCTGCTGGATCTTCATCAACCTCTCCTTCCCCCTTGTTGGATCAAGAAGGAGGAGACGTCACGCTGACCGTACGTGTGTTGAATGCGGAGGTCCCGTCCGTTCGGCGCTAGGATCTCCGGTGATTTGGATCATGTTGAGTACGACTTCCTCATCCCCGTTCTTTGAACGCTTCCGCGCGTGATCTACAAAGGTATGTAGATGCAATCCGATCACTCGTTGCTAGATGAACTCATAGATGGATCTTGGTGAAACCGTAGGAAATTTTTTGTTTTCTGCAACGTTCCCCAACAGTGGCATCATGAGCTAGGTCTATGCGTAGTTCTCTTTGCACGAGTAGAACACAATTTGTTGTGGGCGTAGATGTTGTCAACTTTCTTACCGCTACTAGTCTTATTTTTCTTCAGCAGTATTGTGGGATGAAGCGGCCCGGACCAACCTTACACGTATGCTTACGTGAGACCGGTTCCACCGACTGACATGCACTAGTTGCATAAGGTGGCTGGCGGGTGTCTGTCTCTCCCACTTTACTTGGAGCAGATTCGATGAAAAGGGTCCTTATGAAGGGTAAATAGAAGTTGACAAATCACATTGTGGCTTTCACGTAGGTAAGAAAACGTTCTTGCTAGAACCCTATTGCAGCCACGTAAAACTTGCAACAACAATTAGAGGACGTCTAACTTGTTTTTGCAGCAAGTGTTTTGGGATGTGATATGGCCAAAGTTGTGATGAATGATGAATGATATATATGTGATATATGAGATGTTCATGCTATTGTAATAGGAATCACGACTTGCATGTCGATGAGTATGACAACCGGCAGGAGCCATAGGAGTTGTCTTTATTTTTTGTATGACCTGCGTGTCATTGAGAAACGCCATGTAAATTACTTTACTTTATTGCTAAACGTGTTAGCCATAGTAGTAGAAGTAATAGTTGGCGAGCCACTTCATGGAGACACGATGATGGAGATCATGATGATGGAAATCATGGTGTCATGCCGGTGACAAGATGATCATGGAGCCCCAAGATGGAGATCAAAGGAGCTATGTGATATTGGCCATATCATGTCACTATTATTATTTGATTGCATGTGATGTTTATCATGTTTTTGCATCTTGTTTACTTAGAACGACGGTAGTAAATAAGATGATCCCTCATAATAATTTCAAGAAAGTGTTCCCCCTAACTGTGCACCGTTGCGACAGTTCGTTGTTTCGAAGCACCACGTGATGATCGGGTGTGATAGATACCAATGTTCACATACAACGGGTGTAAGACAGATTTACACATGCAAACACTTAGGTTGACTTGATGAGCCTAGCATGTACAGACATGGCCTCGGAACACAGTAGACTGAAAGGTCGAGCATGAGTCGTATAGAAGATACGATCAACATGAAGATGTTCACCGATGTTGACTAGTCCGTCTCACGTGATGATCGGACACGGCCTAGTTAACTCGGATCATGTTATACTTAGATGACTGGAGGGATGTCTATCTGAGTGGGAGTTCATTGAATAATTTGATTTAGATGAACTTAATTATCATGAACTTAGTCTAAAATCTTTACAACATGTATTGTAGATCAAATGGCCAACGTTGTCCTCAACTTCAACGCGTTCCTAGAGAAAACCAAGCTGAAAGACGATGGCAGCAACTATACGGACTGGATCCGGAACCTGAGGATCATCCTCATAGCTGCCAAGAAAGATTATGTCCTACAAGCACCGCTAGGTGACGCACCTGTTCTCCCTGCAAAACAAGACGTTATGAATGCTTGGCAGACACGTACCGATGATTACTCCCTCGTTCAGTGCGGCATGCTTTACAGCTTAGAACCGGGGCTCCAAAAGCGTTTTGAGAGACACGGAGCATATGAGATGTTCTAAGTGCTGAAAATGGTTTTTCAAGCTCATGCCCGGGTCGAGAGATATGATGTCTCCGACAAGTTCTTTAGCTGTAAGATGGAGGAAAACAGTTCTGTTAGTGAGCACATACTCACTATGTCTGGGTTACATAACCGCTTGACTCAGCTGGGAGTTAATCTCCCGGATGACGCGGTCATTGACAGAATCCTTCAGTCGCTTCCACCGAGCTACAAGAGATTTGTGATGAACTTCAATATGCAGGGGATGGAAAAGACCATTCCTGAAGTATTTGCAATGCTGAAATTAGCAGAGGTAGAAATCAAAAGGGAACATCAAGTATTGATGGTGAATAAAACCACTAAGTTCAAGAAAGGCAAGGGTAAGAAGAACTTCAAGAAGGACGGCAAGGGAGTTGCCGCGCCCGGCAAGCAAGCTGCCGGGAAGAAGCCAAAGAATGGACCCAAGCCCGAGACTGAGTGCTTTTATTTCAAGGAAAGTGGTCACTGGAAGCGAAACTGCCCCAAATACTTAGCGGACAAGAAGGCCAGCAAAACGAAAGGTATATGTGATATACATGTAATTGATGTGTACCTTACCAGTACTCGTAGTAGCTCCTGGGTATTTGATACCGGTGCAGTTGCTCACATTTGTAACTCAAAGCAGGAGCTGCGGAATAAGCGGAGACTGGCGAAGGACGAGGTGACGATGCGCGTCGGGAATGGTTCCAAGGTCGATGTGATCGCCGTCGGCACGCTACCTCTACATTTACCTACGGGATTAGTTTTGAACCTCAATAATTGTTATTTAGTGCCAAGTTTGAGCATGAACATTGTATCAGGATCTCGTTCAATATGAGATGGCTACTCATTTAAATCCAAGAATAATGGTTGTTCTATTTATATGAGAGATTTGTTTTATGGTCATGCTCCAATGGTGAATGGTTTATTCTTAATGAATCTCGAGCGTAATGCTACACATATTCATAGTGTGAATACCAAAAGATGTAAGGCTGATAATGATAGTCCCACATACTTGTGGCACTGCCGCCTTGGTCACATAGGTGTCAAACGCATGAAGAAGCTCCATGTAGATGGACTTTTAGAGTCTCTTGATTACGAATCATTTGACACGTGCGAATCATGCCTCATGGGTAAAATGACCAAGACTCCATTCTCAGGAATAATGGAGCGAGCAACCAACTTATTGGAAATCATACATACTGATGTGTGCGGTCCAATGAGTGTTGAGGCTCGCGGTGGCTATCGTTATGTTCTCACCCTCACTGATGACTTGAGTAGATATGGGTATGTCTATTTAATGAAACACAAGTCTGAGACCTTTGAAAGGTTCAAGGAATTTCAGAGTGAGGTTGAGAATCAACGTGACAGGAAAATCAAATTCCTGCGATCAGATCGTGGAGGAGAATACTTGAGTCACAAATTCAGCACACACTTAAGAAAATGTGGAATAGTTTCACAACTCACGCCGCCTGGAACACCTCAACGTAATGGTGTGTCCGAACGTCGTAATCGCACTCTATTAGATATGGTGCGATCTATGATGTCTCTTATCGATTTACCGCTATCATTTTGGGGCTATGCTTTAGAGACTACCGCATTCACTTTAAATAGGGCTCCGTCGAAATCCGTTGAGATGACACCGTATGAATTATGGTTTGGGAAGAAACCTAAGCTGTCGTTTCTAAAAGTTTGGGGATGCGATGCTTATGTCAAGAAACTTCAACCTGAAAAGCTCGAACCCAAGTCGGAAAAATGCGTCTTCATAGGATACCCTAAAGAAACTATTCGGTATACCTTCTACCTCAGATCCGAAGGCAAGATCTTTGTTTCCAAGAATGGATCCTTTCTAGAGAAGGAGTTTCTCTCGAAAGAAGTAAGTGGGAGGAAACTAGTACTTGATGAAGTATAACCTCTTGAACCGGAAAGTGGCGCAACTCAGGAAAATGTTCCTGTGGTGCCTGCACCAATTAGAGAGGAAGTTAATGATGATGATCAAGATACTTCTGATCAAGCTCCTACTGAAATTCGAAGGTCCACAAGGACACGTTCCGCGCCAGAATGGTACGGCAACCCTGTCTTGGAAATCATGTTGTTAGACAACGGTGAACCTTCGAACTATGAAGAAGCGATGGTGGGCCCGGATTCCGACAAATGGCTGGAAGCCATGAATCCGAGATAGGATCCATGTACGAAAACGATGTATGGACTTTGACTGACTTGCCCGTTGAGCGGCGAGCAATAGAAAATAAATGGATCTTTAAGAAGAAGACAGACGCGGATGGTAATGTGACCATCTATAAAGCTCGGCTTGTCGCTAAGGGTTATCAACAAGTTCAAGGGGTTGACTATGATGAGACTTTCTCACCGGTAGCGAAGCTGAAGTCCGTCCGAATCATGTTAGCAATTGCCGCATTCTATGATTATGAGATATGGCAAATGGACGTCAAAACGGCATTCCTTAATGGTTTCCTTAAGGAAGAATTGTATATGATGCAGACGGAAGGTTTTGTCGATCCTAAGAATGCTGACAAGGTGTGCAAGCTCCAACGCTCGATTTATGGACTGGTGCAAGCATATCGGAGTTGGAACATTCGCTTTGATGAGATGATCAAAGCATTTGGGTTTATGCAGACTTATGGAGAAGCCTGCGTTTACAAGAAAGTGAGTGGGAGCTCTGTAGCATTTCTCATATTATATGTAGATGACATACTTTTGATGGGAAATGATATAGAGCTTTTGGACATCATTAAGGCCTACTTGAATAAGAGTTTTTCAATGAAGGACCTTGGAGAAGCTGCTTATATATTAGGCATCAAGATCTATAGAGATAGATCAAGACGCCTCATAGGTCTTTCACAAAGCACATACCTTGATAAGATATTGAAGAAGATCAATATGGATCAGTCTAAGAAGGGGTTCTTGCCTGTGTTGCAAGGTGTGAAATTGAGCTCAGCTCAATGTCTGACCACGGCAGAAGATATAGAAGAGATGAGTGTCATCCCCTATGCCTCAGCCGTAGGTCCTATTATGTATGCCATGCTGTGTACCAGACCTGATGTAAACCTTGCATAAGTTTGGTAGGTAGGTACCAAAGTAATCCCGGCAAGGAACACTGGACAACGGTCAAGAATATCCTGAAGTACCTAAAAAGGACTAAGGAAATGTTTCTCGTTTATGGAGGTGACGAAGAGCTCGTCGTAAAGGGTTACGTCGACGCTAGCTTCGACACCGATTTGGATGACTCTAAGTCACAAACCGGATACGTGTATATTTTGAATGGTGGGGCAGTGAGCTGGTGCAGTTGCAAGCAGAGCGTCGTGGCGGGATCTACATGTGAAGCGGAGTACATGGCAGCCTCGGAGGCAGCGCATAAAGCAATTTGGGTGAAGGAGTTCATCACCGACCTAGGAGTCATACCCAATGTTTCAGGGCCAATCAATCTCTTCTGTGACAACACTAGAGCTATTGCACTTGCCAAGGAGCCCAGGTTTCACAAGAAGACCAGGCACATCAAGCGTCGCTTCAACTCCATTCGTGAAAATGTTCAAGATGGAGACATAGATATTTGTAAAGTACATACAGACCTCAATGTAGCAGATCCGTTGACTAAACCTCTCCCTAGAGCAAAACATGATCAACACCAGAATTCCATGGGTGTTCGATTCATCACAATGTAACTAGATTATTGACTCTAGTGCAAGTGGGAGACTGTTGGAAATATGCCCTAGAGGCAATAATAAAAGGATTATTATTATATTTCCTTGTTCATGATAATTGTCTTTTATTCATGCTATAATTGTGTTATCCGGAAATCGTAATACATGTGTGAATACATAGACACCAACATGTCCCTAGTAAGCCTCTAGTTGACTAGCTCGTTGATCAACAGATAGTCATGGTTTCCTGACTATGGACATTGGATGTCATTGATAACGAGATCACATCATTAGGAGAATGATGTGATGGACAAGACCCAATCCTAAACATAGCACAAGATCGTATAGTTCGTTTGCTAGAGTTTTTCCAATGTCAAGTATCTTTTCCTTAGACCATGAGATCGTGTAACTCCCGGATACCGTAGGAGTGCTTTGGGTGTACCAAATGTCACAACGTAACTGGGTGACTATAAAGGTATACTACGGGTATCTCCGAAAGTGTCTGTTGGGTTGACACGGATCAAGACTGGGATTTGTCACTCCGTATGACGGAGAGGTATCTCTGGGCCCACTCGGTAATGCATCATCACAATGAGCTCAAAGTGACCAAGTGTCTGGTCACGGGATCATGCATTACGGTACGAGTAAAGTGACTTGCCGGTAACGAGATTGAACGAGGTATTGGGATACCGACGATCGATTCTCGGGCAAGTAACGTACCGATTGACAAAGGGAATTGTATACGGGGTTGCTTGAATCCTCGACATCGTGGTTCATCCCATGAGATGATCAAGGAGCATGTGGGAGCCAACATGGGTATCCAGATCCCGCTGTTGGTTATTGACCGGAGAGCCATCTCGGTCATGTCTACATGTCTCCCAAACCCGTAGGGTCTACACACTTAAGGTTCGGTGTCGCTAGGGTTGTAGAGATATGAATATGAAGTAACCCGAAAGTTGTTCGGAGTCCCGGATGAGATCCTGGACGTCACGAGGAGTTCCGGAATGGTCCGGAGGGGAAGAATTATATATAGGAAGTGCAGTTTCGGCCATCGGGAGAGTTTCGGGGGTCACCGGTATTGTACCGGGACCACCGGAAGGGTCCCGGGGGTCGACCGGGTGGGGCCACCCATCCCGGAGGGCCCCATGGGCTGAGTGGGGAGGGGAACCAGCTCATCGTGGTCTGGTGCGCCCCCCTTGGCCCACCCCATGCGCCTAGGGTTGGGAACCCTAGGGTGGGGGGGGGGCGCCCCACCTGGCTTGGGGGGCACTCCACCCCTTGGCCGCCGCCCCCCTAGGAGATCACATCTCCTAGGGCCGGCGCACCCCCTAGGGGGCCTATATAAAGGAGGGGGAAGGAGGGGCAGCCGCACCCTTGAGTCTTGGCGCCTCCCTCTCCCCTACTACACCTCTCCCTCTCGCAAAAGAACGACGAAGCCTTGCTGCGGTGACTCCTGCATCCACCACGACACCGTCGTGCTGCTGGATCTTCATCAACCTCTCCTTCCCCCTTGCTGGATCAAGAAGGAGGAGACGTCATGCTGACCGTACATTTGTTGAACGCGGAGGTCCCGTCCGTTCGGCGCTAGGATCTCCGGTGATTTGGATCACGTCGAGTACGACTTCCTCATCCCCGTTCTTTGAATGCTTCCGTGCGTGATCTACAAAGGTATGTAGAAGCAATCCGATCACTCGCTACTAGATGAACTCATAGATGGATCTTGGTGAAACCGTAGGAATTTTTTGTTTTCTGCAACGTTCCCCAACAGGAGGTTGGACCCGTGGGGCCCGATGGGAAGGAGATCCCTGTGAGCTTATTATACGGCCAAGTAGAATTGGCCACAAAGTATTCCCAATAGGACTGTAAGCTAGACAGCCTATTAGATGGTATTGAAGAGGAATACAATCAGTCAGATTGACTATGTAATTTTAATTAACATGTGTAATGCCTTCTGGCCGGATTGTAGATCGTTTGTCATGGCTGACCTTTTCGCTTCAACCTCGGGACCTGGCGGTCCGGAGTGTGTTCGAATACCCTCGTGGTTATATAAGAACCGAGGTATGCATGGAGACCAGGTGTAGGGGTCATTAGTGCTTGAACAGACAAGTGCCCAACTAGTTATGTTATATTACATGGTTAGTAAGAAACATCTTCTAGGGAGAATAGTTCCGTTAGGGGTTTCTTTCCGTGGGAGGCATGCCCTAAAGTGCATATCCATTCTGTGAAAAGAGACGCAGGAAAAACATCTGGGGGCGTATAGATAAATAAGTGAAAAATATATCATCTTTAGTTCACCGACCGAATATTCCCTTAACAACGCTAGCTTTCGGCTTCACCTAGTATGAGGTACACATTCGGCTGACCCGGCAGTAACAATCGCAGAGGTGCTCCCTTTACCACCTAGCCGAACAATCGGGAACGTAGGGGTAAGCACAGGAGCCCGGCAACCCAGCTTGGCCAAAACTTAAGTCATATCGATGCATATAATGGTGAATAAAAGGTACATGCGGAAGTGTGACACATGTGTTGGGCATGAAGCCCATATAAATAAGCTTCTATTTAAAGAAGCCCCCAGGTTTAATGAGCGTGGATAGCGCATCACTTTATGAGCCTTTAAAGGCTATAAGAGAGAGAGAGAAGAAGAAGAAGGAGAGAAATGTAAGACAGAAAGTATATAAAAAATGGACAGAGGAAAGAGACGAACACAGAGTCCGGCGCTAGGCATAGAATCTTCGGAGACGGGCTGCATTCCATGGGTTCGGCTCGAGTCGGTTATCCGATGCATCTCGCAAGCGGTACGCTCCATCAGTCAGGACTTGGTCTATTATGAAGGGACCTTCCCACTTGGGCTTGAGTTTGTCCTTTTTCTTGTCCGGCAGGCGTAGAACTAATTCGCCAACATTGTAATTTTTGGCCCGTACTTCTCTGCTTTGGTATCTTCGAGCCTGGTGTTGATAGAATGCGGAATGGGCTTTTGCCACGTCATACTCTTCCTCCAAGGCGTCCAAACTGTCCTGCCGATCGAGCTC
Source organism: Triticum urartu (assembly GCF_003073215.2). Lineage (NCBI taxonomy): Eukaryota > Viridiplantae > Streptophyta > Magnoliopsida > Poales > Poaceae > Triticum > Triticum urartu. The sequence goes on along the minus strand of NC_053023.1, from coordinate 405,654,623 downwards.
GGCTTCTCTTTCTTCGTACATGCGCACTCGAGGTGAGTCATGAATTATGTCGCAGGGCAAAACTGCCTCTGCACCGTACACCATAAAGAATGGTGTGTATCCGGTGGTGCGATTCGGCGTGGTCCACAGCCCCTAGAGTACGGAGTCGAGCTCCTCTACCCAGTGCATATTGGATCCTTCAGGGACCGCACTAATCTGGGTTTGATGCCGCTCATGATAAGACCATTTGCACGTTCGACCTGGCCGTTAGTTTGTGGGTGATAGATGGAAGCATAATCGAGCTTGATGCCCATGTTTTTGCACCAGAGTTTTACCTCGTCGGCCGTAAAGTTCGTGCCATTGTCAATGATGATGCTGTGGGGGACGCCGTAACGGTGTACAACCCCAGATATAAAGTCTATCACCGGTCCGGATTCGGCCTTCTTAACAGGCTTGGCTTCTATCCATTTGGTGAACTTATCCACCATGACCAGTAAGTATTTTTTCTTATGGGTTCCACCTTTAAGGGGTCCAACCATGTCAAGCCCCCAGACCGCGAAGGTCCAAGTGATGGGGATAGTTTGGAGGGCGGTGGGTGGCATATGGCTTTGGTTTGCAAAAAGCTGGCAACCGACGCATCGTTGGACTAAGTCCTGGGTGTCTGCCCGGGCCGTCGGCTAATAAAAGCCTGTACGGAAGGCCTTGCTTACAAGGGACCGAGCTATAGCATGATGACCGCCGAGTCCGGCATGAATTTCAGCTAGGAGGTTCCGCCCTTCCTCTTCAGAGATGCACCTTCGAAGGACTCCAGTAGTGCTTTTCTTATAAAGCTCTCCCTCATGGACTTTACAGGCTTTAGATCGCCGCACTATGCAGCGTGCCTCATTTTGGTCCTCGGGGAGTTCCTGCCTAGTAAGGTAGGCGAGGAATGGTTCTGTCCACGGGGCGATGACGGCCATTATTACGTGGGCTGAAGGTGTTATATCATTGGCAGAGCCTCCAATTTTGTCAGAGTGTTCGGTGTCGGGCAGTGCGGTTGGGTCCGGGCTGTTATTGCCGGGTTCCCCTTCCCATACTATGGATGGCTTGAACAGCCTTTCCAAGAAGATGTTGGGGGGACTACATCGCGTTTTGTGCCGATGCGTGCCAGGACATCTGCCGCCTGATTATTTTCCCGGGCTATATGGTGAAATTCGAGCCCTTCGAACCGAGCTGACATTTTTAGGACAGTGTTGCGATAAGCTGCCATTTTTGGATCCTTGGCATCAAAGTCTCCATTTATTTGGGATATTGCGAGGTTCGAGTACCCGTGACCTCTAGGCATTGAATGCCCATGGATACTGCCATCCGGAGACCATGTAAAAGGGCCTCATATTCGGCTGCATTGTTGGTGTCTATGTACATTATCTGGAGTACGTATTGAACTGTGTCTCCTATGGGGGATGTCAAAACGACGCCAGCCGCTAGACCGGCCAACATTTTGGAGCCGTCGAAGTGCATGACCCAGTTTGAATATGTGCCGTACTCTTTAGGGAGTTCGGCCTCCGTCCATTCTGTGACGAAGTCGGCCAAAACTTGTGACTTGATAGCTTGCCGTGGCTTGTAAGTTATGTCGAACGGGAGGAGCTCAATGGCCCATTTTGCAATCCGGCCCGTCGCGTCGCGGTTGTTTATAATATCGTTAAGGGGCACTTCCGAGGCTACTGTTATTGAACACTCTTGAAAGTAGTGTCGCAGCTTCTGGGATGCCATAAATACCACGTACGCAATCTTTTGATAATGCGGGTACCGTTACTTGCACGGAGTAAGGACAGTGGACACATAGTAGACTGGCTTTTGAAGGGGGAATTTGTGTCCGTCCGTTTCTCGTTCGACGACGAGCACTGCGCTTACGACCTGATGGGTTGCTACAATGTATAATAGCATTGGTTCGCCAATGTTTGGCGCGGCCAGGACTGGGTTTGTTGCCAATATTCATATCTCGAAGTGTTCGGTGCGCCGAAGGAGGCGGTAAAGGGGTAGGGCCTTTTCTCCTAAGCGGGAGATAAAGCGGCTTAGAGCCGCCACGCATCCGGTTAATTTTTGTATTTCTTTGAGGTCCTTCAGGATATCCAATTGTGACAGAGCTCGGATCTTGGCTGGATTTGCCTCAATTCCTCTACCGGATACAATGAAGCCCAAGAGCTTTCCAGCTGGAACGCCGAAAACGCATTTTTCCGGGTTGAGCTTGATGTCGTATGTTCGGAGGTTATCGAATGTTAGCCTCAAGTCGTCTACTAGAGATTCGACATGTCTTGTTTTAACGACCACATGATCTACGTATGCCTCCACTGTTTTGCCGATCTGGTTTGCCAGACATGTCTGAATCATGTGCTGATATGTTGCGCCGGCGTTTTTGAGCCCAAAGGGCATTGTGTTGAAGCAGAATGGGTCGTATGGTGTGATGAATGCCGTTGCGGCTTGGTCTGACTCTGCCATCTTTACTTGATGGTAACCGGAGTATGCGTCGAGGAAACACAACGAATCGTGTCGTGCGGTAGCATCGATAATTTGATCGATGCGGGGGAGAGAGAAGGGATCCTTTGGGCAAGCCTTGTTAAGGTCTTTGAAATCAACGCACAGGCGCCAGGATTTGTCCTTCTTTGGTACCATCACCAGGTTTGCTAGCCAGTCCGGGTGTTTTATATCTTTGATGAATCTGGCCTCCAATAGCTTGGCTAGTTCCTCTCCCATGGCCTGTCTCTTAGGTTCAAAAAACGCCGAAGAGCCTGTTTGACTAGCTTGAATCCTTTCAGGATATTTAAGCTGTGTTCGGCCAGCCTGCGTGGGATTCCTGGCATGTCTGACGGGTGCCAGGCGAAAATGTCCCAGTTCTCTCGTAGGAACCCTCGCAGTGCGGCGTCTACATCAGGGCTTAACTGTGCCCAGATGGAAACTGTTTTATTGGGGTCCGTTGGATGAACCTGGAATTTGACTATTTCGTCCGCCGGTTTAAAGGAGGTGGACTTGGATCTTTTATCGAGTATCACATCGTCCCTATTCACCATGGAGCACAACGCAGTCAATTCCTCAGCCGCTAGGGCTTCGGATAGCGCCTCGAGGGCCAGTGCGGCTGTCTTGTTTTCCGTGCGGAGTGCTATGTCCGGATCACTAGTGAGAGTGATGATTCCGTTAGGCCCGGGCATCTTGAGCTTGTACCCGTAATGGGGTATTGCTTGGAAGACTGTAAACGCTTCCCGCCCTAGCAGAGCGTGATATCCGCTACTGAACGGGGCCACCTGGAACGTGACCTCTTCGGACCTGTAATTATCCGGCGTGCCGAACACCACATCTAGTGTGATTTTTCCTGTACAGCACGCTTCCCGACTGGGGATTATTCCTCTAAAGGTTGTGCTGCTTCGCTCAATGCAGTTCCAGTCTATTTCCATTTTTTGAAGGGTTTCCTCATAAATGAGGTTCAATCCGCTGCCACCATCCATGAGTACCTTGGTAAGACGAAAGCCGTCCATTATTGGACTGAGGACCAATGTGGCTGGTGCTCGGGCTGTTCGGAATTTAGGTTCATCACTGGCGTTGAAAGTAATAGCCGTGTCACTCCATGGGTTTATTGTTGCTACTTGGTAGACTTCGGCAAGGCTGCGGAGTGTTCTTTTTCGCATATTATTTGATGTGAAAGTCTCGAAGACTGTTAATACCGTACTGTTTTCTCTGGGGTGGCTTTCTGTGGCTTTTGGAATTAGAAGATCTTCGCCAATTTTTGCCACCTGTCGGAGTATCCAACATGCTCGAAGGCTGTGAGTTGGTGTGGCGCCCTCTGCACTGTGAATTTTGCAGGGTCCATTAAGCCATCCTTCCAGTACGGTTCCGTGCCCTGTAGAGGGCTTTTGCTTTTTGGTGTTGAACCCGGGTGTCTGGCGATGATGCACCTTTTTATTTCGGACTGGGTTTGTATTCAGGGCTGGATTGTCCCAAAATTTTATTTCGGTTTTCCAGGCGCTTTCCATCACACAGTACTTTCGTACTATGGACGCCAAGTCAGTGAAGCGTGCAATATCATGGCGACTTATGGCGTTGAGGATTCCCTTGTCCATGCAATTATTGCAGAAGAATGAAATTGCGTCTTCCTCGCGGCAGTCCTTTATCCTGTTCATAACCAGGAGGAATCTGGCCCAGTAATGATGTACTGTTTCTTCGGGCTCTTGCCTAATTTGGGATAGATCTCTTTTGTACGGGTGGGTGGGTGGAATCAAATCCGAAACCTCACCCAATCTGACACCCAGAGGCCAAGGAGTTTCTGAACTCGGAAGTTTGGATTCTTGGATGCTGTCCAATGAATCTAGCCCGTCGCCTGACTTTAAGTTCAGGTCTTGAGTGATGTCCTCCCCTCCGCGGGTATCCTTCTTGGAGGGATCGGAAATCCGGACATAGCTAGGCCTTAAGATAGATGAAGGGTCGCCGCACTGTCCCTCTACCACGGCAACGTGATGGGTGACCTGGGGAGAGTTAATCTCTCTCAGATCGGGTTTAGGCCCAATCTGGTTGTAATCCGTAGCGACTCCCAGGGCGGCGATGCGATCCAAGAGCTCGTTTAGGGAAGAGAGCTCCATTGGATCCAGCTGCTCGGCGAATTCCGAGCTGACGTGAAGATTGCTTTCGATGACCCGAGAGGTCATCGTCGGCGCAGGAGCCGAACAGGTGATCATAAGGAAACCACCTAGCCAGAGAGTTTGGCCGACCGCCAAAGCTCCCTTAGCAATGCTGCCGTCTTTAAAGACGGGATGAGGCATCCTTCCTGATGGCGACGGCACAGAGGAACTCTCAATGAAAGCACCAATGTCGGTGTCAAAACCGGCGGATCTCGGGTAGGGGGTCCCGAACTGTGCATCTAGGCGGATGGTAACAGGAGGCAGGGGACACGATGTTTTACCCAGGTTCAGGCCCTCTTGATGGAGGTAAAACCCTACGTCCTGCTTGATTAATATTGATGATATGGGTAGTACAAGAGTAGATCTACCATGAGATCAGAGAGGCTAAACCCTAGAAGCTAGCCTATGGTATGATTTTTGATCCTACGAACTAAAACCCTCCAGTTTATATAGACACCGGAGAGGGCTAGGGTTACACAGAGTCGGTTACAATGGTAGGAGATCTACATATCCGTGTCGCCAACCTTGCCTTCCACGCCAAGGAAAGTCCCTTCCGAACACGGGACGAAGTCTTCAATCTTGTATCTTCATAGTCCAGGAGTCCGGCCAAAGGTATAGTCCTGTTATCTGGACACCCCCTAATCCAGGACTCCCTCACCCGTACGATGGTCGCGTCCCCCCTGAGTGTCGTCGCCTGCGCCGAGAGGGCAGCCGCCTACGCCGAGAGTGCCGCCGCATCCGCATTGAGCGCGGCCGCTTCCGCCGAGAGGGCATCTGCGGCAGCCGATGAGGCAGCTGCAACAGCTGAGACGGCTGCAGCTACTGCTGCGACGGTGGCTGCAAACGCCGAGTGCGCTCGAGCTGCCGTTCGTGCCGCTGATGTCGCCCTGGCCCGGGTCGAGGCCATCCACGCGAAGATCGAGGATGCACATGCCAAGATATTCCAGGCCACCTCGGACTCTAGCATGCAACCCACGTCTGAAAAGGCGGCGATGGCCATGGAGCACCTGCTTCCTCATGAGGTCGCTGAGTGCGAGCTGGAGATGCAGGAGGCGGCGGAGATCGAGGAGCACCGGGAGGAGGAGTTGAGTGTGGCCGAGGTCAAGGTAGAGAATAGTCTATCCATCGAGGAATCGGCGGTGGAGAACCAACGCGAGCTCTAGCGCAGCCACTACTACGAGTACTACAACCTTGAGGGCAGCGCCGAGGACGAGGACGAGGACGTGGTCGACTTCAGCAGGGGGGACACGGAGTCCACCAACGGCGGCATGTCGCCAGGACAAGTCATCGACGTCTCTTCTCACACCGGCGATGCATAGGCCGGCGCGGCTGCGGATTTGTTAAAATTATGCGTACTTAGGCTTTGTTTTAATGCTAGTCTTTTGTTAGAGCAATATTTAGGTCAATTGGCTCTGTTTAATTACTAGAATTGCTCGATTCAGTAAGTGTGGTCTGTCTACTGTACGCTCTTTTGTGTGCCCAAATTAGCAAGCGATGTTAAATTATGCAATGACGTACCCGGGGAAATTTCCACCAAAATTTGAATTATCAAACTCATCCCATGCGCGTAAAGTAGAAGAATCGTTTGCGATGCACACAATCGTTCAAAGTGAATGGTCCGGCGGCATAGCGCGCAAAGTTTCCCTCCACATTTCCAAAATTTTGGCCTACCGCCAAAATATCTACCCCCGCCCCCTTCCCCATCGCCTTTTCTTTCCGACCACAAGTCACATTTCCCCTGTTTCCTCCTTCCTTCCTTCCTTCCTTGCTAAGCTATAGCCGCTTCCTCGCTCTCGCCGTCTCGCATCCTACCGTCAGGGTCTCCATGGTCTTTTTCAAAGACCTCTCCAGCGGTTCATCCTTCGGCGACTACTCCTTCACCACCCGGGTATGCCTCTCTTCTCTCTCTCAAGCTATGACTTGGAATGAAGGATTTTTAACCGGCAGTCGATTTGAGTCATTTCTTGCTCTTGTAGCACCCTAAGACCATCAGTGGCAACGAATGGAGCGGGGTGGCTGAAGATCTATGTGCTTGTTGTGACCATCAATCTCCATGCGTGAAGCTAGTTGCGTTTGATTTTGTGGACAGTGGGAGGAAGTTTCTGGCATGTGCAGAGAAGGTTAGACCCTCTTTAGTTGTTACAAATCATTTGTTAGATGTGATTCAGACACTTTCACGGTCCCAACCCATTCAAACCACACCTTCAACCAAACGCATCCTAAGACAGTGTCACAGTTTGTACCTAGTATCTTAAATTGTTGCCATCTCATCAGCGGTGCCATTAGAAAATTATTTGGCACCGCTTCAGCAGTTTGTGCAACCAACTTTGGTCCACACATTCGAGCAGCCAAGCAGTAAGATACTAAATCTTTATGGCACGAAGGAACTAGGCATCGGAGCAACTACGTGCTCCGGAGTCCGGGTCCCTGATTTTTTTTCGCTGCATCGGCTCGCCAATGCAGGGCACCGGTGCGAGATGTAGCAATAGTTGTCTTTACCCCAGTTTTGGCATACATAGTGGACGGCCTTAGTGATATTAATTCTATGTTACTAAATTTATGCATGTACACACCTGTTAGTATCAATTTGTTGTCATCCAAACACTGTCGCTATGCTGTTGCAGTTATATTTACCTTCATCATAAAATGTTCAATTTGTTATTTATTGTACATGAGTAAGAACTTGTAGCGTCATTGTAGTTAATTATAGCTTCTGATGTTCCGGAATTTGGTTGTTGTCTCAGTACCAATTATTTCATTTGCACATTGATCTTTTTGAGAAGATATGTCATAATTAACATGTTTCTTCAGTTTTTCAAAATAAGCATTGGTGATTTTCTACGTTGCTATAAGCCCAGTTCCCCTACAATTGTTACTGGTCTAGTTTTAAATATTATAGGATGAACGGAAGTGTTCTTACTTGGAGTGGGTTGATCAAGAGTGGCCACAGTCTTTGAAGATGTGCCTAGCGCGAAGCTCTGGAGCATGTATGAGGAAGAGAACACACGTAGGCTTAGAGAAAGTTTTGTCAATGCTGAAGCATATTTCAAGATGCGAGATAAAAATTTGAAGGTGGAGAATGAGCTCAGATATTTTAAATCAGGCTTTGCTAAGATGGTGTTGGCAAAGAAGGAGGCACTTTCCTAGTTGGCCCGTGCAAAACGGGTTCTTACTGAAGTGAAAGCAGAGGTGGATAAGACGAGCCTGGATGATCTTGATTAGGAAAATGAATATATTTTTCTTATGAAGTTGAACTGGCTATATGTTGTATTTTGTTGTTTTCATGTAGCTACCGTACTGTGATGTTATAATATATTTATGTGCCTGATATGAAATTCGCAAACAGCTGTTTGATATGAAATGTGAATTTGCATAGTACTAGAATTATTAATTGTAAACTAATAAAACTACTAAATGAGTCATGGACCTTTGCAAATGGTTCTAGTAGAAAAAGCGCTTGCGATGGATAGCCCAATTAATGCCACATAGTTTTCTTCATCAAATCGTGTGTGATATAGTTGATAAAAGAAAATAGTTCACCATGGCAAACCGTGTGTGATATTTACACCTTTCACACACGAGACTACACATAAAACTGTGTGGGATATACATACAAACGGAAACGTTTTCCCTGGATTGACTATGTGGGATGTACATAAGAACGGAAACGTATTCCTTGGATTGACTGTGTGTGATATACATACCTACGGAAATGGTTTTTGGGATTCACCGTGTCGGATGTACATACCTACGAAAATGATTTTCTCAGATTACCGTGTGGGATGTACGTACCTACGGAAATGATTCAGTTTTGATGCCTCGCCCGATAGCACACGGCCCCAGCCTGGGTCCCCGGAGGGCCTATCCCCGACGATTTCTAGGTCATGTGCGAAGGACAACCTATCTTACACACTCACTTGGCGACGGTTCCAAGTGTCATCGCGGAAAGAGGTTAAAAACCGTTTGTTTAGGAGCGACGAGCACCAGTACCTACTTAGCAGTAGCGCTGTCTGTACCGGCGCTACTACTAAGTGGCTTCGCAGTAGCGTTTTCCTGTCCACCGCTCAAGATCGCTACTACTATATTTTCACATATTTTTTTGCTACGTATTTGCAATGTTTTTGTACAAGTTTTATATAGTATTCTAATCATATCATAAAGATGCAATATGCTCATCATATCATACACATAATATTCTCATCATATCATCCAACACAAATCATGTCTTCACATCTTAATCACAATATAGCTATACAAGTTACATGACATGTCTCATCATACATAATGTAGTACTTCTTGAGGCGCCGGTTCGTATCCCTCTCTCGCACTAGCGTAAACCTAAACTAACTACTTCCTGCTTCGGCTCTGCTATTGAACCCTCTCTGGCTATCGCTTGGAAATTGGTACACCTGGGCCTGACACTCCGGCCACTCATCGTATACTCTTGGCGTCGCACTTCTTCGCCATGGATGATCTATGTACCTGCATCGTCACATGAGTCGATGATATGCAACATATATAGTTGAGCAACAGAAAGAGACAGACTTGTCAAACATAGAAGCAACATATCATAAGCATAAATAACAAAGTTCATTACCCAAAATGCCCTAACTAGAGTGATCTTTGCTAGTTGAGGAGGACGGTTTAATTATGATACGTCTTCGTCGTATCTACTTTTCCAAACACTTTTGCCCTTGTTTTGGACTCTAACTTGCATAATTTGAATGAAACTAACCAGGACTGATGCTGTTTTCAGCAGAATTACCATGGTGTTATTTATGTGCAGAAACAAAAGTTCTCGAAATGATCTGAAACTTCACGGAACAAATTTTCAGAAATAATAAAAAATCCTTGCAAAAGATGAAGACCAGGGGGCCCACCACCTGTCCATGAGGGTCGGGGGCGCGCCTGCCCCCTAGGGCACGCCCCCTACCTCGTGGGCCCCCTGGATCTCCTCCGACCTCAACTCCAACTCTATATACTTGGTTTCGGGGAGAAAAAAATCAGAGAGAAGAATTCCTCACGTTTTACGATACGGAGCCGACGCCAAGCCCTAAAACCTCTCGGGAGGGCTGATCTAGAGTTCGTTCGGGGCTCCGGAGAGGGGAATCTGTCACCATCGTCATCATCAACCATCCTCCATCACCGCCGTGTGTGAGTAATTCCATCGTAGGCTTGCTGGATGGTGACGGGTTGGATGAGATCTATCATGTAATCGAGTTAGTTTTGCTAGGGTTTGATCCCTAGTATCCAGTATGTTCTGAGATTGATGTTGCTATGAATTTGCTATGCTTAATGCTTGTCACTAGGGCCCGAGTGCCATGATTTCAGATCTAAACCTATTATGTTTTCATCAATATATGAGAGTTCTTGATCCTATCTTGCAAGTCTATAGTCACCTATTATGTGTTATGATCCGTTAACCCCGAAGTGACAATAATCGGGATACTTACCGGTGATGACCATAGTTTGAGGAGTCCATGTATTCACTATGTTCTAATGCTTTCTTCCGGTACTCTATTAAAAGGAGGCCTTAATATCCCTTAGTTTCCATTAGGACCGCGCTGCCACGGGAGGGTAGGACAAAAGATGCCATGCAAGTTCTTTTCCATAAGCACGTATGACTATATTCGGGATACATGCCTACATTACATTGATGAATTGGAGCTAGTTCTGTGTCACCCTAGGTTATGACTATTACATGATGAACCGCATCCGGCATAATTCTCCATTACTGATCCGCTGCCTACGAGCTTTCCAGTTCTTCGCTTATTTACTTTTCCGTTGCTATTGCTATCATCACTACAAAATACCAAAAACATTACTTTTGTTATCATTACCTTTGGCTACCGCTACCATTACTATCATATTACTTTGCTACTAAACACTTTGCTGTAGATATTAAGTTTCCAGGTGTGGTTGACTTGACAACTCAGCTGCTAATACTTGAGAATATTCTTTGGCTCCCCTTGTGTCAAATCAATAAATTTGGGTTGAATACTCTACCCTCGAAAACTGTTGCGATCCCCTATACTTGTGGGTTATCAAGACTATTTTCTGGCGCCGTTGCCGGGGAGCATAGCTCTATTCTTTGAGTCACTTGGGATTTATATCTGCTTATCATTATGAAGAACTTGAGAGATCCAAAAACTAAGATTTATCCCTCAACTACGAGGGGAGGTAAGGAACTGCCATCTAGCTCTGCACTTGATTCACCTTCTGTTTTGAGTAAGCTTGCGACACCTAAACCTGCTTCTGCTATTCGTTCTGATATGTTGCATGTTATTGATGATGCTACTTCTGCTATGCATGATACTTATGATGAAACTACTTCTATGCTTGATACTACTGTGCCACTTGGTGAATTTCTTGATGAACAACTTTCTAGGGTTAGAGAGAATGAAAATATTGAATCTGATAATATTGATGAAAGTGATGATGAAGACTCACCTGTTATTCCTAAGGGTTATGTTTTTGATAAAGAAGCCTCTTTAGCTATTTTAGCTTGCAAAGATAGATACGAACTCAAGAGGTTATTAGCTAAATGGAAGAAGCAATCTCTTAATGCTAAAATGAAACATGACCCTGCTTTTGCTACTTCACATATCTGTGTTACTGATAAGGATTATGTATTCTCTGTTGATCTTGATATAATTACTTTGGTTGAATCTGATCCTTTTCGTGGCTATGAATCTGAAACTGTTGTGGCACATCTTACTAAATTAAATGATATAGCCACCCTATTCACTAATGATGAGAGAACTCCCTACTTTTATATCCTTAAAATATTTTCGTTCTCACTAAAGGGTGATGCTAAGATATGGTTTAATTCTCTTGATCCTGGTTGTGCGCCTAGTCCCTAGGATATGATTTATTACTTCTCTGCTAAATATTTCCCTGCTCATAAGAAACAAGCTGCTTTAAGGGATATATATAATTTTGTGCAAATTGAAGAAGAGAGTCTCCCACAAGCTTGGGGGAGGCTTCTCCAATTACTTAATGCTTTGCCTAATCATCCTCTTAAGAAAAATGAAATACTTGGTATCTTTTATAATGGACTAACCGATGCTTCCAGAGATTACCTGGATAGTTGTGTTGGTTCTGTTTTCAGGGAAAGAACACCAGATGAAGCTGAAATTCTATTGAATAATATGTTGACAAATGAAAATAATTGGACACTTCCTGAGCCAGCTCCTGAGCCTATTCCTAAACCAACTCCGAAGAATAGGGGTGTTCTATTTCTCAGTCCTGAAGATATGCAAGAGGCAAAGAAATCTATGGAAGAAAAAGGTATTAAATTTGAAGGTGTTAAGAATTTACCTCCTATTGAAGAAATACACGGTCTTAATTTACCGACTGTTGAAGAAACATATGATCTTAATCCATTACCTATTGAAGAAACACATGGTCCTGATAAACCGACACAGGTAGTAAAGGCAAATTCTCACTATAGATATGATAAAGCTGAAATCCCATTTACTAAGTTTGCTAGCCCATGCTTACATGAGTTTGATAAATTTATGGCTAAGCAAGAAGATTTTAATGCTTATTTTGGTAGACAATTGAAATACAATTCAAATATGCTTGAACACTTGGGTGATTATATGGCTAATATCAAAGGTGAACTTAAACTTATTAGTAAACATGCTTCTATGGTTACCACTCAAGTAGAACAAGTACTTAAAGCTCAAAATGATTTGCTCAATGAATTGAATAGTAAGAATAATGATTATGCTGTTAGAGTGGCTACTAGAACTGGTAGAATGACTCAGGAACCTTTGTATCTTGAAGGCCACACTAAGATAATTGAGCAAGATTCTCAGAGAAATAATATAGATGCACCTAGTCCTTCTAAAAGGAAGAAAAAGAAAAATGACAGGACTTTGCATGCTTCTAGTAAACCTATTGCTCAACCACCTGAGAATCCAAATGATATTTCTATTTCTGATGCTGAAACACAATCTGGTAATGAACCTGAAACTAGTGATAATGTTAATGATAAGGTTCATGATGATGCTCAACCTAGAAATGATAATGATATAGAAATTGAACCTGCTGTTGATCTTGATAACCCACAATCAAAGAATCAATGTTATGATAAGAAAGACTTTGTTGCTATGAAACATGGTAAGGAAAGAGAGCCTTGGGTTCAGAAACCCATGCCTTTTCCTCCCAAACCATCCAAGAAAAAGGATGATGAGGATTTTGAGCGCTTTGTTGAAATGATTAGACCTATCTTTTTGCGTATGCGATTAACTGATATGCTCAAAATGAATCCTTATGCTAAGTACATGAAAGATATTCTTACTAATAAAAGAAAGGTACGGGAAGCTGAAATTTACACCATGCTTTCTAATTATACTTTTAAGGGTGGAATACCAAAGAAACTTGGAGATCCAGGAGTATCCACTATACCATGCTCCATTAAAAGAAACTATGTTAAAACTGCTTTATGTGATCTTGGAGCCGATGTTAGTGTTATGCCTCTATCTTTATATCGTAGACTTGATTTGAATAAGTTGACACCTACTAAAATATCTTTGCAAATGGCTGATAAATCAACTGCTATACCTGTCGGTATTTGTGAGGATGTGCCTATTGTAGTTGCAAACATTACTATTTTAACGGACTTTGTTATTCTTGATATTCCCGAGGACGATAGTATGTCTATTATTCTTCGAAGACCCTTTTTGAATACTGCTGGGGCTGTTATTGATTGCACTAAAGGCAATGTCACTTTTCATGTTAATGGTAATGAGCATACGGTACACTTTCCGAGGAAACAACCTCAAGTTCACAATATCAACTCTATTGGAAAAATTCCATCGATTATATTTGGAGGTTTTGAATTTCCTCTTCCTACTGTCAAGAAGAAATATGATATTCTTGTTATTGGGGATGCGCATATCCCCGTTGAGGTAACATAGTGTTATTCGAAATTTCTCTGGTTCCATGTTATTCGGAATGAGTTCGTTAACAAGACTTGATCAACCTTGTTAGTGGATTCCTTTTGATGACCATGAGATGGATGAAACTAGAAGGCACAACCTTCTGTACCCTCCTTTTACTTCCTGTTACTTATATTAAATAAAATAAAAATAATATTGTCTGTCTATTATCTGATTTATCCATGCAATATAAAAATACCCCGAAAATAAAAGTTCTCCAAATGCCCTGAAATTTAAATATGATTTTTTCTGGAATATTTGAGAATATTTGGCACTGAGAACACAACAGGAGGAGCTGGCACCTGGCCATGAGGGTCAGGGCGTGCGCTACCCCCTGGGCGCGCACCCCTGCCTCGTGGGCCCACGGTGGCCCTCCTCCACTTATCGTTTCACCCACACACTCCTTCCTCCCACAAACACGAATATCCATCTCAAACCCGAGTCCAAGCTCATTTTGCTGCCATTTTTGATCTCCTTGCTCAAAGCACCTCTCACAAAACTGCTTGGGGAGATTGTTCCTTGGTATGTGACTCCTCCATTGGTCCAATTAGTTTTTGTTCTAGTGCTTTATTCATTGCAAATTCATGCTGCCTAGGTGACCCTGTTCTTGAGCTTGCATGTCAAATTTATATGGTTCCAAGTAGTTTTGATGCATGAGATAGGCTCTAGGCACTTGTAGGAGTAGTTGCTATCAGTATTATTGAGTTTGGTTCACTTTTATTTTGAAGTTACTAAAAAATTCAGAAATTTTCAGAGGAAGAAATATGCTTAGGAAAATGTACCAAGGTGGTTCTTCAAGGAAACAAGGACCCAGGCTTGCAATGCGTAATGCCGATGATGAGCCACCAAGAAATGCTCCAGTGCGTCCTTGTGAGTGGCCTTCGGAAAGCTTTATGGATCGAGCGGGAATTAAGGAAGAATTTAACGCATATTTGCGTAACACTGATCTTGTGAGCTTCGAGGAAGAAAAGTGCAGCCATTATCACTATCTCACTAGTTCCTTTGTGAGGAGGTTTGAATTTTCATCTTCACGTAAATCTCCAACTGTCCTATTTGATGTTTATGAAAATTCTTACACTATGGACTTAGAGGATTTTATGACTGCTTGCAAACTTCCACAATGGGGTAGTGTCAAGGAACCTCGCAAATCTGAATTTAGAGATTTTCTTGGTAGTATAACTGTGGGGAATCTAAAGATATAACACAAGCTACCATAGGGAGCATTCACTTTCCTGTTATACATTATTTTTCTCTCTTCATAGGTAGATGCATTAATGGTAAAGATGAGGCATGTGACATGTGTGTTCCTGGCCTCAATATTCTTAGGAGTGCGGTGTTAGGAGATAAATCTTATAATTTGGGAGCCATTGTTGCATGTAGGTTGCATCTTAATAGATTTAATGGAGATTTCTTTGGTGGAATTTATGCAACCCGCATAGCTAATTTTCTTGGTATAGCCATATGCAAAGATGATATTGAGTTGCCTCCTGCTTATTTGGATTATGAGGCTATGGTTCACCACCAGTTTGTCGAGAGGAATGAATCACCTCTCCAGTATCGCTTAATCTTTGACAGACGCTGTGCTATCCATATTACCCTCCCTACTCCTACCTTTTTTGATTATCAGGCAAAAGAAAGATATGTTATTACCAGAGAGGAGGCAGATGAGTACGAGAGGAGGGAGGAGGCCGCTCGTCTCCACACTGCAGCTCAAGAGGCGATAGCCGCTGCATCTCAGTACGACCCCAACTATTATTATGGATATCCGCTAGGCCAGCCGTGGCCATAGACCAACTTAGGCCAAAAGCCTAAGCTTGGGGGAGTACGTACTTCCCACCAACATTATATTTATGTTCACACACTCATTTCTAGATGTCGGTGCTCATACTTTTTCATTGTATCATCCATGCTAGTTTATTTCCCTTTTTATGCTTTCTTCTTGTGTGTTTAATAAACCTTAAGAAAAACCAAAAAAAAGTAGTTGTAGCTCTTAATTAGTTTACTTTCCATGCTTGTAGTAGTAATTAAAAAGAAAACCCAAAAAGATTTCTTGTTCTTCTTTTGCTTGTTGGGAGCTTTCCCGTGTAAATAGTTTTATTTCTTTTCTTTGGGGGTCGATAGGAGAAGACCATGATTAAATTGTTGAAGTAGCTCTTATATGCATTATTGTTGATCTGACAAAAGGGCCCATATTGCCTTGTCTTCTCATGTTTATTGAATGCTTGCAGATTCCAGATTAGTCCAATGCAAGTGAAAGGCAATTATGATGATATATGATGGACTGACTGAGATGAGAAAAGCTGGTATGAACTCGGCCTCTCTTGTTTTTGTAAATATGATTAGTTCATCGTTCCTGATTCAGCCTATTATGAATAAACATGTTTGCAATGACAACTAGAGATCATAGTTTCTTGTGCCATGCTTGATTAGCTAGGAGCTTATAATGGTTTACCTTGTGTGCCAACATGCTATTAAAATGGTTGTGATGTGGTATGATAGGGTGGTATCCTCCTCTGAATGATTTAAGTGACTTGACTTGGTGCATGTTCACGCATGTAGTTGAAACAAAATCAACATAGCCTTCACGATATTTATGTTCATGGTGGATTATATCCTACTCATGCTTGCATTCGGTGTTGATTAATTTTAATGCATGTTCATGACTGTTGCCGCTCTCTAGCTGGTCGCTTCCCAGTCTTTTGCTAGCCTTCACCTGTACTGAGCGGGAATACTGCTTGTGCATCCAACTCCATAAACCCCAAAGTTATTCCATATGAGTCCACCATACCTACCTATATACGGTATCTACCTGCTGTTCCAAGTAAATTTGTATGTGCCAAACTCTAAACCTTCAAATAAATATCCTGTTTTGTATGCTCGAATAGCTCATGTATCAACTAGGGCTGTTTGTATCTTCCATATTAGGCGGGTTATTCTCAAGAGGAGTGGACTCCGCTCCTCACTCACGAAAAAATGTCTGGTCACCGGGATGCCCAGTCCCATGCTATATGCAAATCAAATCAAAATAATTGCAAACAAAACTCCCCCTGGGACTCTTGTTAGTTGGAGGCACTCGTTCTTTCGAGTAAGCCATGGATTGATGCTTGTTGGTGGAGGGGGAGTGTAAACTTTACCATTCTGTTTGGGAACCGCCTATAATGTGTGTAGCATGGAAGATATTGCCATCTCTTGGTTGTTATGTTGACAGTGGAAGTATACCGCTCA
Organism: Triticum urartu; assembly: GCF_003073215.2. Lineage (NCBI taxonomy): Eukaryota > Viridiplantae > Streptophyta > Magnoliopsida > Poales > Poaceae > Triticum > Triticum urartu. Next base: position 405,637,825 of record NC_053023.1, on the reverse strand, counting down.
AAATATTATTCACCTCTATTTCAAAACCGAGCTCTAGCACCTCTACAAATCCCTACTTCCCTCTATGAAGGGCCTATCTATTTACTTTTATGTTGAGTCATCATCCTCTTATTAAAAAGCACCGGTTGGAGAGCACCGCTGTCATTTGCATTCATTACTGTTAGTTTACATTGAGTATGACTTGACTGGATCTCTTTTACCATGAATTACAATGTCTAGTCAGTCCTTGATCTTTAAAGGTGCTATGCATTTATATTTTGCGGTCTCAGAAAGGGCTAGTGAGATACCATCTTGTTATATCATATTATGATTTTTTTGAGGAAGTGTTGTCATCCGAGATTTATTATTATTGCTCGCTAGTTGATTATGCCATTGATATGAGTAAACTTGAGACCTAAGCGTTATTGTGAATGTGGTTAGTCATAATCTTTGCTAAAAACTTGAATGGTGGCTTTACATATTTACAACAACAAGAGCAAACAGAGTTTGTAAAAGTTTTTCTTTATCACTTTCAGTTTGTCAACTGAATTGCTTGAGGACAAGCAAAGGTTTAAGCTTGGGGGAGTTGATACGTCTCCGTAGTATCTACTTTTCCAAACACTTTTGCCCTTGTTTTGGACTCTAACTTGCATGATTTGAATGAAACTAACCCGGACTGACGCTGTTTTCAGCAGAATTACCATTGTGTTATTTATGTGCAGAAACAAAAGTTCTTGGAATTACCTGAAACTTCATGGAACAACTTTTCAGAAATAATAAAAAATCCTTGCAAAAGATGAATACCAGGGGACCCACCACCTGTCCATGAGGGTGGGGGCGCGCCCCCTACCTCGTGGGCCCCCTGGAGCTCCTCCGACCTCAACTCCAACTCTATATATTTTGTTTCGGGGAGAAAAAATCATAGAGAAGAATTCATCATGTTTTACGATACGGAGCCGCCGCCAAGCCCTAAAATCTCTCAGGAGGGCTGATCTGGAGTCCGTTCGGGGCTACGGAGAGGGGAATCCGTCGCCATTGTCATCATCAACCATCCTCCATCACCAATTTCTTGATGCTCACCGCCGTGCATGAGTAATTCCATCGTAGGCTTGCTGGACGGTCATGGGTTGGATGAGATCTATCATGTAATCAAGTTAGTTTGGTTAGGGTTTGATCCCTAGTATCCACTATGTTCTGAGATTGATGTTACTATGACTTTGCTATGCTTAATGCTTGTCACCAGGGCCCGAGTGCCATGATTTCAGATCTGAACCTATTATGTTTTCATCAATATATGAGAGTTCTTGATCCTATCTTGCAAGTTTATAGTCACCTATTATGTGTTATGATCCGTTAACCCCGAAGTGACAATAATCGGGATACTTACCGGTGATGACCATAGTTTGAGGAGTCCATGTATTCACTATGTGCTAATGCTTTGTTCTGGTACTCTATTAAAAGGAGGCCTTAATATCCCTTAGTTTCCATTAGGACCCCGCTGCCACGGGAGGGTAGGACAAAAGATGTGATGCAAGTTCTTTTCCATAAGCACGTATGACTATATTCGGAATACATGCCTACATTACATTGATGAATTGGAGCTAGTTTTGTGTCTCCCTAGGTTATGACTGTTACATGATGAACCGCATCCAGCATAATTCTCCATTACTGATCCATTGCCTATGAGCTTTCCATATATTGTTCTTGGCTTATTTACTTTTCTGTTGCTATTGCTATCATCACTACAAAATACGAAAAACATTACTTTTGTTATCATTACCTTTTGCTACTAATACCATTACTATCATATTACTTTGCTACAAAACACTTTGCTGCAGATATTAAGTTTCCAGGTGTGGTTGAATTAACAACTCAGCTGCTAATACTTGAGAATATTCTTTGGCTCCCCTTGTGTCGAACCAATAAATTTGGGTTGAATACTCTACCCTCGAAAATTGTTGCGATCCCCTATACTTGTGGGTTATCGAATTACATCACAAATAAAGTTTCGTCATGCATAACTCAAAGTTTCGTCATAGAGAAAGTATGGACTAAACGGACACATTGTCATATATCGTCAATCACTCCAACATGTTGTGCCATCAATCCAAGTCAGGGAGATAGTCCCCGAGCGTAGTGAAAGGCTTCAGGTCGAGACGCTGAGTGGCTATGCGTGCTCGGACGTCTTCTCGCGACATTTTCCCTTCTTCGTAGAACATCCCTGTTTTTTCGAGGACCTCCTTCATGATGATTTGGGTGAGTTCACGCTGGATGTGATAGAACTCAGCTCTAAGTCGATGATCTAGGATATCTCCTAGGTTCTTTGCCCATTGCAGAATATGGGCATCACCGGATCTAGGTGACATGCAAAGGTTCTGCTGATCCCGCCTGTACTCTAGCATGTGGTGGAGGACATAGAATCCATCACTGAGAGCACCACTCGGTTGCTGGATGCAGCAGAAGTCAGTCTTATGGCCGAATGCGGGCGCGCGGTTCCTTGTATTCTTGAGCATGATGTCTCAACCCCGTAGGCCGTAGCTAAAGATAGCACTGTCGAGAACAGACTTGATGTGGATGTAATCCTTTTTCTTCATCTTCTTCGACGAGTCCAAGTAAAGAGTGTGGCAGAATCGGGGGTAAAGGATGATGAGGACGGCGCGCCCGTCGCTGCATGAAATAAGTACACCTCAAATTGGCCTCCACACGTGCAAATGAATGATTGAAATCGAAGGAAGGATATCCGCATGGATGACTTACATGGGATGATAAGGCACAAGAATCGTCTCCTTGTCCTTATTGCCGACCATGAAATCGGCGATGTAGTTACTCGCGTATTCACAGTGCTTTGGGTAGAATGCCAAGAAGCCCTCGTGCATGAAGTACAGGTCAGCGACACAAATATAAGGTATCTGCTCAATCCTGATGATGTAGTTCATGTACAAGGCAAAAAGGCGGACCAACGTAAAATCCATCTTTTTCAAGTGAAACATGTCGAAGATGTAATCAAATCAAAGGAAGAACTTCTCCACGGGGAATGTGTCCGACGTACAACCTTTGCTGCAGCATGTTAACCACGCAGAGCAGGTATCCTGGATTTTTGAGGCGCTCGGGCTTTTCTCTCTCCACAACCCATCGTCATGAAGTCTCCTTACACTAGTGCAGAACCAGGTTGTATCACCGGTTTGTAAGGGCCTTTAGTGCCGGTTCTGCAACCGGCACTAAAGGGTGGGGACTAAAGCCCCCCCCTTTAGTACCGCTTCTGCATGAACCGCCACTAAAGGGCCACCACGTGGCACGAGCTAGCACTGGGGGCAGGGAGACCTTTAGTACCGGTTGGTAACACCAACCGGTACTAAAATGTTTGGGGGGTTTTGGGTTTCATGATTTATTTTTTCTTTAATTTTGTGTTTTCCATTTAATTTTTTTTGTTTGCTGGTATTTTACGATACTACATATTGTACACGTTATGCATATATAAAAATAGAATTTCTCGTAGAACCGATCATATATATATATATCATTGAATGCCTCACAACCACCATTATTCACACATACATGTATATATATACAATTAGGTATATATAAAATTTCTCCTACATGTTGCCTTGGTGCCTTCGGAGCACGATGACAATTGGGAGTGGTTCATGGGGGTGGTAGCGGGTAATAGTATTCTCCTTTGGGATCTATGACCTGGTCGAGCAAAAATCCCGCTATTTCCTCTTGGAGTGCTCGTATGCGCACTGTTGCTAGGAGCTTGTCCCACACCTCTTTGAACTGTTAAGAAGGAGATCAATATGCATGTGTATTATTTGTGTGACTAGATATCGATAATCATGTAAAAATTGTGAATAGTGTTCTAGAAAACGTACCTATTCCTGTCTTTGATATTTGCTCCTTTCGGACGCCATCATGCGAATGTTCTCGAAAACGTAGTATGCACACACATCAGTCCCGGCGCCAGCTTCAGGGCCTTTACGAGAATAGAATATAATCAGATAATAATTAATCAAGCATGATAATTAATTAATGGTATTGAAACAAGAATTAAAGATATGGTAGCTAGTTAGTACTACTTAATTACTTACCATGGGTCGATACCAAAACAACTTTTGTCGCCATTTTCCTGGAGTCACCTTGATGCCTAAGCCGTGCCCGCCGGCAAAGAAAATTAATAATGGGGTTATTAAATAGTTCATATTTGGAAATGATGAACTAAATAGGCCAAGATATAGTTAATAATGATTGAAATTACCTGTCGAGTATCCCCTTCATGATGGTGAAGTCACTTTCTTTTTTATGTAGTGAGTCAAGTACTTCAACTTTTTGCTTCTTCAACTTTAATGTCTAACAAGACCCAGTGGTAACTGCATGCGCACACGTTTGCATGTCTTAATTAAGCGGGCATGTGCATAACACTAATCAACTACCCTAAAACCTATACACTTAATTATTAACATCTAGCTAGCTAGTAAGCAAAAACAGAATGTGTAGTACAAGACAGTGTGACTCACCAGAAGTTGTAAGGAAGTAGTATATCTTAATTACTATTGAGGCGCTTCAAGAACTCTAGCATTTTATTCTCTGCATCTTTTTTATAATATTCATATGTCCATGTCTTTTCATTAATGGTATTTGGGTCAACGAACCCAATGCCATAGCGTCCAGCTTTTTTCATTTCATACATCTTCATCCTACATAATACCACGAAAAAGAATATAGTGAGGATAATTACAGGCAATGATCATTCAATGAGCACTAAATCTAGCTTGAGACTTAAATTACAGAAAGAAATCACTTACAGACAATAGCAACTGACGAGAGATTTGTCCAGTGCATCTTGATTGAATAACTGAAATAGTTCTGAATACTCAATAGACAGAGCTAGCTTATGGAAGTAATGCTCTTCCTTGACCTTCACCATGAGGGACTCTCGATTGGAACTCTTGGTAATTTTCATGTACCAATCATGCAATTCATACATTCTCGTTGGGAGGTTCTTGACCTCCTCGGGCTTGACCAAAGGTTGGCCGCGGACATATTTCCGTTTTATTTCCTCCTCTCTAAGTAGAGACATGGGCTCGATCTCGAGGAGTTGTCCAACAGTGATATTGAGCATTTCAGCCTGCATTATATGCTCCTCGGTTATTACCAGATTGCCCAGCTGGGGAATGGTTTGCCCACATATATATAGGGCGGTGGTACTCTCACGTGTTGTTGGCATAACAAGCGGGGGGTCGACTGTGCCGCATGTTCTCCCAGCTAGGGGACGGTTTTCCCACATTTTTGCCAGCTGCTTGGCTCGAGCTCGAGCTCGACTCCTTCTGTAGTCGTTCTAGATGTGCCTTCCTGATTTGGCGCTCATAGTTTGAGTCAACAAGCTTGGGAGCTGGTGGTCTAGCCATACGAATGAAGTGGTCAATCTTTTCCTCAGGCACTTTCTCCCTTGGCGGCGGTGCCAGTTGTGGTCCAAAATGGGCGTCCACTTGGGCCTACACTATGGCTGTGTCTTGCTCCTCGGTCATGTCATAAGGCCTCTAAGGAAGAGGAGCGAGGTTTGGACCATATTTATATCGCTTGCCTTCGCTTGTACCTCCTATACTACCTTGACTCGTAGCGCTACGCACCATAGCTACGGTGGCTCTCTTCTGTGATTGCTGATTCGGCGGAGACGGCTGACGTGGCTAAGTTGGACCAGGAGGAGTGGCCTGACGTTGTGCCTGACTTGGAGGAGGAGGAGTGGCCTGATGCGTTGGTGGACTTGAGGAGTGTGAGTCTGCTGACACGGTGGTGGACTTCGAGGAGTCTGGTGACGTTGTGCCGGACTTGAAGCAGGAGGAGTGGCCTGACGCTTTGCCGGATTTGGAAGAGGAGGAGTGGCCTGACGCTTTGCCGGACTTGGAGGAGGAGGAGTGGCCTGAAGTGGTGGCGGACTTGGAGGAGCGGGAGTCTGCTGATGTGGTGGTGGACTTCGAGGAGGAGTCGGCTGACGCGGTGGAAAGATGATGCAATCCTTTCTCCATAGGATGATACGATGTTTGGCCTCTCCCAGTGTGTGCTCCTCGTCACCTCCAGGAATGTGAAGCTCTAGGCCCGAATATTGGTCCACCACTTCATCAACTTGGACACGAGCATAGCCGGCTGGAATCGGGTTGCAATGGAAGGTTGCATCGGGGGAATTTGTATAAGCAATGGCGTCTGCCACCTTCATGGACATGTTCTTCATTTTGAAGTGTAGCTCATAGTTAGTGCTCTCCATGATGTCATCCACAGGGAATCTATCCAGCAGTGCGTCGCCCGGGGCGGAACCAATGTTGCTTCTCGGCATGGATGGGATGGTGCTATCCAATGCTGGATCATCCGCTAGCTGCTGCCACTGCTGAGACCCCCTTTCCTGGCTAAGTGAGTCGATCTGCTACTGCTGCCGCTGGAATTTGAGTGCCAAGTCCGCGTGCGCTGATTCTAGGCCTTGAAGGCGTTCTGCTTCCTGCTTCCTCTGCTCCTCCTCCAACTTCCTCTTCTTCTCCTCCTCCATCTTCCTTCTTGCACGGGTTCTGTAGTCAGCATTCCAGTCCAAAAAGCCCTCATACCACGGAACAACACCCTTGCCTCGTGTTCTTCCCGGGTGTTCAGGATTTCCCAGGGCGCGCATAAGATCATCGTTCTCTCTGTTAGGCGTGAACACCCCCGTTCGAGCATCTTCTATTGCTTGAAGTAACTTATCTTCGGCTCCTTTTAGACTTGCCTTCTTCGAAACCAGGCCAGTCTTCGGGTCCAACGCCCCCCATGCGCATAGAACCAAGTTCTGCACCTGGGGGGAAGCACCTAGTAACTGGATCAATCCCTACATCCAGTATCTCTTGCTCAGACTTATCCCACTTAGGCATTTCCACCGCGTAGCCACCTAGCCCCAGCCTATTGAACTGCATCTTTTTTGCGGCATTGGCCTTGTTTTTTCTTGACTGTTCCTTAGATAATTCTAATTCCTTGAATTTCATGAAAGCAGGCTAGTGTTCTCTTTGCTTCTCCAGTGTTCCCTTGAATTCTAGAGTCTTCCTTCCTCCTTCGACGTAGTTGGCCCTACCAGTTTTCTTGTGGGTGTTGAATGCAATTGCCATCTTCCTAAGAGCAGCGTCCTTGACTTTCTGCACATCTGCATCAGTGAAATGGTCTGGTAGGGTGAAATGTTCCATGAGAGATTCCCAAAGCATTTTTTTGCTCTGTTGTCGACCCAAGTAACATCTGGATGTTTATTTTTTGGCTCTTTCCATTCTTGAATGGAGATCGGGAGTTGGTCCTTCACAAGAACTCCGCACTGACGAATGAACTTGTTCGCAATGTTCTTAGGCGTGATTGGTTCACCATTAGGTTTTATGGCATCGATGATGTACTTTACACCGTCCTTCAACTTTTTGCCCGGGCCTCGCTTTGTCCTGCTGTCTGTAGAAGCAGATTTGCTCGATCCAGAGGGCTGAAAGAAGAAAGATCGATTCGTTAATATACCTTGAAATCAAAAAACATGTGATGATCACCAGATGCCTGCTTATATAAATATACCTCGCCGGTCTTTGTTATTTCAAGGTCAACATTGTCTATGTCATCATAATCATAATCATAGTTCATGACTTCATCAATTCGGTCGTCGAGATCGAATATCTTATCATCACCCTCCCTGGTATTGTTTAGATATTCAGAGCCGTCATAATCTTCATTCTGATCATCTGGCCTGCGAGGGCTGCGTATGATCTCGAACATGGTCTCTTCTCCCTCTCTGCCGGTATTGTCCGCCATAGCTTTTATTTAACTAATCCAGAAGAAATATAAAACAATTTAGTATTCAAATTACAATGCATGGATGCAATCAATAAGGAAAAACTGAATCATAGTACATAATATGCATCGTCTCAAATAATATATAATCTCGAATACATCGTCTCAAATAATATATAATCTCGAATACATCGTCTCTAATAATGTATATAATGTCGAATACATTGTCTCGAATATTATATATCGAATACATCACTAGCTAGCTAGCTAACAAAGATCAAATACTATAGAAGAATCTAGGCCACTCGCGGTTCCTGAGGAGCGGGCGGTGGACACCCAAAGAGAAGGAACCATCACAGGATCATATCTTCGGTCATCTGCCCAAAGAACCTGCCAAGTATTGGAGAACCTGACGTCCATAGCAGCCATGTAGCGACGAACGTGCTCGTCCTCCTCCCTGACACGGCGACGCACCACCTCCGTCGGGGCCGGCTCCCTCTGCACCGAATGTGGCCCACGCGAACGCCACCAAACGAGATCAGGGTCGACGACAGGGCCTGGGGCCAGGTTCCTCACCAAGCAACGCGTCCCTAAAGGTAGCACCTCCCTATGCCAGCCCGGCGGAGCCCAGTCCTAGACATGGGTCCTTGATATGTCTCCGTCGTATCTACTTTGCCAAACACTTTTGCCCTTGTTTTGGACTCTAACTTGCATGATTTGAATGGAACTAACCCGGACTGACGCTGTTTTCAGCAGAATTGCCATGGTGTTATTTTTGTGCAGAAATCAAAGTTCTCGGACTGACCTGAAAATCAACAGAGATTATTTCGGGAATATATAAAAAATATTGGCGAAAAGATCCACGTCAGGGGCCCACACCCTGTCCACGAGGGTGGGGGCACGCCCTACCCCCCTGGGCATGCCCCCTGCCTCGTGGGCCCCCTGACGCTCCACCGACCTCAACCTTGACTCCATATATTCACTTTCGGGGAGAAAAAAACTAGAGAGAAGCATTCATCGCGTTTTACGATACGGAGCCACCGCCAAGCCCTAAACTCTCTCGGGAGGCCTGATCTGGAGTCCATTCGGGGCTCCGGAGAGGGGAACCAGTCGCCATCGTCAACACCAACCTTCCTCCATCACCAATTTCATTAGGCTCACCGCCGTGCGTGAGTAATTCCATCGTAGGCTTGCTAGACGATGATGGGTTAGTTGAGATTTATCATGTAATCGAGTTAGTTTTGTTAGGGTTTGATCCCTAGTATCCAGTATGTTCTGAGATTGATGTTGCTATGACTTTGCTATGCTTAATGCTTTCACTAGGGCCCGAGTGCCATGATTTCAGATCTGAACCTATTTTATGTTTTCATCAATATATGAGAGTTCTTGATCCTATCTTGCAAGTCTATAGTCACCTACTATTTTTATGATCCGGCAACCCCGAAGTGACAATAATCGGGACCACTCCCGACGATGACCGTAGTTTGAGGAGTTCATGTATTCACCATGTGTTAATGCTTTGGTCCGATACTCTATTAAAAGGAGGCCTTAATATCCATTAGTTTCCAATAGGACCCCGCTGCCACAGGAGGGTAGGACAAAAGATGTCATGCAAGTTCTTTTCCATAAGCATGTATGACTATTCGGAATACATGCCTACATTACATTGATGAATTGGAGCTAGTTCTGTGTCATCCTATGTTATGACTGTTACATGATCGATCGCATCTGGCATAATTCTCCATCACCGATTAAATGCCTACGAGATTTCCATATATTGTTCTTCGCTTATTTAATTTTTCGTTGCTATTGTTACAATCACTAAAAAACACCAAAAATATTACTTTTGGTACCGTTACTTTTGCTATCGTTACCACTACTATCATATTACTTTGCTACTAAATACTTTGTTGCAGATATTAAGTTATCCAGGTGTGGTTGAATTGACAACTCAGCTGCTAATACTTGAGAATATTCTTTGGCTCCCCTTGTGTCGAATCAATAAATTTGGGTAGAATACTCTACCCTCGAAAACTGTTGCGATCCCCTATACTTGTGGGTTATCAGTCCTCTGAAGCAGGACATCGTCGCGAACGGGTCGACGGCGAGGATGCGGGCCGGCCATCGTCGAAAACAAATACTATGGATTGTGATTTCTTATATATAAATTTAAAAAATGATATCGTTGCATATGTCAAAATTTTATATGCAAATTCTAAATTTCTATAACTAAAATTATAAGAAACTAAACAAACATCGATCATCGTCTAACAATTTGAAATTAATCTAATTCATCTAGCTAAAACTAACATTTCTAAAATTTCTAACATTTCAATAACTAAAAACAGAAAAATTTCTAACATTTCTATAACTAAAAAATAGAAAATTTTCTAACATTTCTACAAACTTTTCTATAACTAAAAAACATAAAAATTACTAACATTTTTATAACTAACGATGTGTGTGTGTGTGTGGCCATGGCGGGGTAGGAGCTCACCGACAATGCGAGGCGCAACGGGGGCGGCGATGGGGGGGCGACGACGGGGACGGCCATGGCGACGACGGCGGGGATGGCGACGAGGGGCGACAGGGACGGCGGCGACGGGGACTTGGGCGTTGACGGGGGCGGTGCCGGGGGGGGGCGACGGGCAGGGAAGCAAGGGGGGCGGCGGCGACGGGGCATAGGAGAAGAAGTAGAGGAGATGACAAGTGACGAAATTCTTAAGTGTTTTCTTATATAGGATGGGCCTTTAGTACCGGATGGTGTCACCAATCGGTACTAAAGGTCAATTTTGGCCAGGCCAAGCGGCGGGAAGGGGAGGCCTTTAGTATTGGGTGGTGGCTCCAACCGTTACTAAAGACCCCCCTTTAGTACCGGTTGGAGCCACGACCCGGTACTAAAGTGGGTGCGCTGCCAGGCGAGAGGCGCAAAGTTTCGTCCCACCGCGCCTAGCGAAGGGCAGCTTTACTGGTTTATAAACCCAGCCGCGGCTGCTCCTTTGAGCTCCTCTCCAAAGCAGGCCTTCTAGGCCTACCTGTTCCGTGCTGCCCTGTGGGCCAACTGGGCCTTGCGGACCTGCATCCTGGCCCAACAACAGGTTGGGTTTCTATTTGTATGCAGGCCGCTCTGGCCTAGAAGGCGGGCTTTTTTATTTTCTTTAGTTTCTTTTTAGCTTTATTTATTTTCTTTTATTTATTTCTGAGTTGTTTTGTTTTGCTGTATTTAGAGTTTATTTGTGAATATTTTTTCTTTAGCTACAAAAAATTACAAACTTTCTGTTAGTGCCGGTAGTTTTCAAATTTGAATAGTTTAAATTGTGAATTATTTGAAATTTGTGCGAATCACTAGTTTGCGAAAACTTAACTTTAAGAATAGATTTTTTAGTGATTCTTTTTTCTTATGCTTGATATTAGTGTATTTTATCATTATATTCAATTTGGTAATGCTTAGGTTATTTAAAAAATGAAACGCCTTTGTAACAGATGAGTTTCGTCCGAAACCCTGATACTTCGAAAGAGATTGTCCATTTTGTACACGAAGTGCATCTAGTTTTCGCCGTAACCCTCTCTACTTTTTTGCACATGCTATGTGGGTGAAATTATGATACCATGCCAAGTTTCAACCTTTTCCGAGTTCATTTGAAGTGTTTTCAATTTCAGGGTCATTTAGTTGAAAAAAATCAATAAATGCATGAAAGAATTTGTTTGCAAATAAAATTTCTTCTTGTCTTGGTTGCTGCATCAAAGCGGACACCACTATTTTGGTTGGTGCTCTTCTTATCTTGGGTGATCGTGTAGAATGTATTCCCATTTATCTCGTACCCTTTGAAAGTTATTATATTCGAAGATGGTTACTAGGACAGCAAGCATAGGTCATCTTCAATCGAGGCGTCATGCATGGCACGTGTCTGCAACCAGCCGGCGAAAGTCCCCGTTTGTTCACGTGTAATCCAGTCATTAGACCACTCCGGGTGTTTGGAGCGTAGAAAATTCTTGTGTTCGTCCATATACAGCGCCACCAAGGCGGAATTCTGTAGAACTGTGTAGTGTGTTTCAGTGAGAGAATGTCCGTCCATACATATTATTTGATTCCCTCCTAGCGTGCCTTTTCCATCTAGTCTGCCTTTATGCCGCGATTCAGGAACACCAATTGGCTTAAGGTCAGGAATAAAGTCAATACAAAACTAAATGACCTCCTCATTTTAATGGCCCTTGGAGGTGCTTCCTTCTGGCCTACCACGGTTATGAACATATTTCTTTAAGACTCCCATGAACCTCTCAAAGGGGAACATATTGTGTAGAAATACAGGGCCCAAAATGTTAATCTCTTCGCATAGGTGAACTAGGACATGCATCATGATGTTGAAGAAGGATGGTGGGAACACCAACTCGAAACCGACAAGACATTGCACCAAATCATTCTCTAACCTTGGTATGATTTCTCGATCGATTACCTTCTAAGAGATTGCATTGAGGAATGCACATAGCTTCACAATGGCTAATCGAACGTTTTCCGGTAGAAGCCCCCTCAATGCAACCGGAAGCAGTTGCGTCATAATCACGTGGCAGTCATGAGACTTTAGGATCTGGGGTTCTGGCAGACCCTTAAGGTTCGAACACTGGGGTGCGCGTGAAGGTTTTCTCCCTATCGATCCACGCCCTAGCTCTCTAAGATCTCGCAAACGAACACGACGAACTCTCAACACAGAAAGACACAAGATTTATACTGGCTCGGGCCACCGTTGTGGTGTAATACCCTACTCCAGTGTGGTGGTGGTGGATTGCCTCTTGGGCTAATGATGAACAATACAAGGGGAAGAATAGCCTCCTGTGGTTGAGGTGTTCTTGTGCTTGGCGAACTTGTGTGTGGCCTTGGTGGGGTGGATTCGGTCCAAGGTGAGCTCTCTGCCCTCTATGGTGGTGGCTAGTCCTATTTATAGAGGCCCTGGTCCTCTCCCCAAATATTGAGCGGGAAGGGAGCCAACAACGACCAATTTGAAAGGGGACAGCTAGTACAAGCTATCCTGACAAAAGGTGGTCTTCGCCTGCAAAAGGCTCTGGTGATGACGCCGTCTTGGGCTCCATGGTGACCTCCGCCTTGCCATCCTTCTGGTCCTGGTCTTGTTGCACCAATATGGAAACCTTTGCTTGATGCCTCGGTACTCCGCGTCTGTGCTCGCCCCGTTAGCACTAAAGAGGAAACAAGGATGCTGCGCGTGCTGGCGCCCGCCTGGTCTCGATCATCATGGCTCACGTCACGAGGACCTAGCGAGGTTTGCCTTGCCTTGATCTCTCCGCCCCTCGTGAGCCTGCCTGGCGAGGCCGCTCTTGAGGAGGTCTGGCGTCATCCGCCCCGCGAGGCTTGGCCCCTCGCGAGGGTCTTGAATGTCTTGTCAATGAAGATGGGTCGTACGAATCTGCTAGCCCGGCCACACCATGGGCCGCAGGCAGGCAAGTCTGGGACCCCCGTTCCCAGAACGCCGACAGTAGCCCCCAGGCCCAAGGCGCGCTTGGGCTTGGTTTCGAGGCGAAGCCAAAGGGTCAAGCGCGGAGCGCCGCGGGACCCAAAAGCCTACGGCCTCGATGGACGCGTGGCGGTTGATTGGACTTGGGCGTCTCCGCTTCCCCATGCTGCCTTGGCAATTGCCCGACTTGACAAGTCCGTGCGGCATGAAAGGAAAACCATCATTACCTGTGATCGTGGGCGTGCTGGTTGGCCTTCTCCTGCTATAAATGGGGAGGGGGCAGGGCCCCCGTCGCCCATCTCTCCCATTCCGCATGTTTCTTCCTCCTCTGCTCCTCTGCTAGCAGTAACTTCAATGGCGCCGATCCGTAGGTTTTTGGCTGAGGAAAAGGGGAAGGTTCCCCTTGACGTGCCGGCGCTGCTTCCGTTGAAGAAGAGGTTGGTCCACCGCCATGACGCCGCGCAGATGCAGGTGGCGACGAGGCCTTGGTGTGAGCGGCCTCCACCTGGGTATCCATTGCCCCTGTACGCCCAAGCCGGGGGCTCGGGAGGAAGGAACGACGAGCATCGGCGTGCGCGCCGCGGCCAAGGCCGACGCGCCGCGACGACGAGTGCTGCCACTCTTGGAGTTCATGCCTCGGACTCCTCATGCGAGTTCATGCTATGGGCGGCGATGCCCCCTAGCTCCTGGATCCGCTTCCCGTGCTTCTTCTCTGACTGATGCCACCGAGGGGACCTCGTGAGCTCTGGTTGCACCATGCCGACTGCGACGCCCTGGCGACCAGAGCTGAGGTAGAAGCAGTCTCCACCAGCAAGATCTTCATGACCTACGGCTGGGGCGAGGTTGCACGGGTTTGCCGTGCGGAGAGCGCCCTTGTGATCCACCTCGAGTAAGAAAGCGCCTCCACGCTGTTCTTTAAGGTTTTCGACACGTAGGGTCGCCGCTTGGAGTGTTGCCCCGAAAGGGGAGCGCCAGGATGAGGCGCGCCCCGCTCGCGGCTGCTCCAGTAGCAGCGACTCTTGGGAGTCCAGCGGCTGTTCTGAGCTCTACGAGACCCCAGAGACGAGCGACGATAGCTACGTGCCCCCGAGCTCACGCCGCGCTTGGAGCAGGGCCGCCACGTCCGGTCGCTGCCATCGTTGATCTCGATGGGGTTGGCGTCGGCCTCCCGTGGCCCACTATTGATGATGGTGTCGGCTGTAGGGGTGTGTAGATAGGATTCTCTTAAGTTCTCATCTTTTGTTCCTTGCAAGGAATCAAGAAGTACCCCGTGGGGGCGTGTAAAGAATCTGCAGTGTCTTTTGTTGATATTATCTTAATTATGGAAGCCTTGTTAGCACTAGTCCTGTTTAGGCTCAGTCTTCCCTTTCCAACCTCACGACAGCTTGTTGCTCTATGCTGACAGGTCCCGGTCCCCAGGCAGGCTTCAGTCGTCGCTGGTATGCCAGGTCACGTGCCGTGGTCAAGGCTAGGAGGTGAGCGGCCCGAGGTCCAGTAAGAGCCCCTGAGGCGCGATGCTCAGGAGGTCCCCTTTAGCGCTCAAGCAGTCGTGGTAAGATAAGAAAGGGAGGTGACATTGCCGCAACAGGGCCACGGCGAGCGTGTCAGATTAGGTTCCAATGATTGCTTGATCCGAGCTCGTGACTTATCTTAGCGGTCCGGGGTCGATTCTTCGTGATGCGCTAGACTCACGCGCGAACATCCGCAGCGTAGCTAGGTCAGGCCCATACGAGTCCTCCCCCTTTCAATGCTCTCCTTCGTGCTCTAGGTCCTCAGGTCCTGGCCCTCGAGCGAGCAAAGCCACCGCTGGTATGCCAGGTCGTGTGCCGTGGTCAAGGCTAGGGGGTGAGGGCTGGAGAACCAGTAAGAGCTCCTTAGTCACGATGCTCAGGAGCCCCCCTTTTAACGTGCAAGTAGATTGCTCAGAAGAGGTGGGAGCTCGTGGTGCCGCCTAGTGTTATCCTGGCAAGGTTCCTGTGAGCCAACACAAGAGAGAACACAATCTGCCGTTATGGTTGCCTGCCTGCCGATGGTTCCTCCGTGAGGGGTGGAGGCACTAAGGGCCTGGTGAGGTGACGTGCGCAGGGCGTGCCGTGAGCCAAAGCTCGACCGCTCAGGTTTTTTGATGTGGCAGGGACGGACCCATGCACCAGCACCGTGTCGGCATGAGGAGGCCCCGCGGGAGGCGACGATTGAGCAGGTAGCAATCACAGGTAGATCAATCATGAGAGTAGCAGGCTTAAGTAGTGCATGGGGGATAGATGCCACTGGGTCAGGCCCGAGCAGCATGGGAATGATGCAGCCCGAGGGGCGCTCCCAACAAGGTAAGCTAAAGGCATAAGGAAAGGGATACATGCCACAGGGATGGACCCACGCGGCTTGGGAATGATGCAGCCTGTGGGGCGCTCCCAGCTAAATGAACTTGGAAAGATGTCACCTGGTTATGTTGACGAAGGAGAGTTGGGGCAGCTGAAGGTGCATAGCAAAGGGGTTGCTCCTCACGAGCCACCGGGGCCCTGAGCCTCAGGAGGCTCTGGGGGCTCGGGTGGTTCCTTGAGGACCGTCTCCATCTCCATCAAGATGGCGTGGTGCCTGGCCTCCTGGGCCGCCAGGAGGCGCCACAGGTTGCTCTGGTAGGTAGCCGATACGCTCGGCAGGCGAAAGGGCATGAGAACGTAGCTATGCGGTGGGCCCTCATAGCGTCCCACACGCGAAGGCCAGAAAAGCTCCTGAGAAGTGACCCTGTTGAGCCCTGGAACATCGACGCAGACGCGCAGCCCGACATCCTCGCTTGAATGGAAAGCTGTGCCTTGTGAGCGGCAGTCGCCACGCATAGCCCTTGGGTCTTGCAGTTCCTGGGTGAATTTGGTGATGAACTCCTGAACGGTGGGCGGTCCTTGCCCTGTGTCCTCCTGAGGGAAACATGCCATGAAGCATGCCTACAAGTGGTGCCCGAGCGCCTCCCTCGTGATGTGGGCAAGGTCTGAGGCCTTCCAGAAGAAAGCCCCCGAGCCCTGCCCGAGAAGGGCGCCGGGCGCGCCTTCCTATGCGATGGAGGGAGGCGCCCCTAGAGCGAGCGCTGATCCTGACGAGGCTCCGGCTGCGACGCCACCCTCCTGAGGTCTGGCACGGCGCAGCTGCTTCTTCTTCTTCTTTGGAACGGCCTCGGGAGGGCCCTCGCCCTTGCAGTCGGGGTCGTCGATTGCTGCAACTTGGAAGGCACGCTCGAGGGAGCACACCCCATCTCTTTATTCACACGGGACCGTGATGATCCCGCTGCTTCTCGGCATCTTGAGGACATTGTAGCCGTGATGGGTCACCGCCATGAACTTGGCCAGGGCTGGGTACCCGAGGATGGCGTTGTACAACAGGCGGATGTGCGCGACGTCGAAGTCGATGAGCTCGGTGCGGTAGTTGTTGCGTGTGCCGAAGGTGACAGGGAGGCGGACCTGCCCTATCGGTGTGGTGGAACCATCAGTCACTCCTGAGAAAGGCTTGGTAGGCTGAAGCTGGTCATATTGAACTTGGAGGCTCTCGAACGTGTCGACGGATAGGACGTTGAGCCCTGCGCCGCCGTCGATGAGGGTCTAACTTGCACGTTGCTGATGACTGGGGAGCAAAGCATCGGGAGGATGCCAGCGGTAGCTGCGCACTTGAGCTGATCTTCCGAGCTGAACGTGATGGGGCACTGGGACCACTTGAGCGGGCATGTGGCTTCGAGCTTTGGGAGGACTGCATTCACTTCACGGGCGAACTGCTTGAAGATACGCTGCGAGGCTGGGGCCTGGGCTCCGCCTAGGATGCAGGAGATAGCATGCGGTTCCTGAAAGCCCCCAGCCCCCTCGTCCTAATGGTGCTCATCATTCCTTCTTAGTGGTGGCGGCAGCGGTGGGAGCCCAACGTTGCCTTGAGGGCGATCCTCACGAGGCTGATCTCTCCAAGCGCCCTCACGAGGCTGATCCTGCAAGCGATCCTCACGAGGCCGGTCGCGCCACTCCTGACGCGGGCCACGGTCGTCCCAACGTCCGCCGCCACATCCTCCTCCTCGGCCGTAGCCCCGGTCGCCACTCTCGGGGCGTCGGCCATAGCGTCCTTCGCGAATGTCTCGGAGCTCTTGACAGTCGCTGGTGTTGTGGGTGTTCAGGTTATGGAAGGCGCAGGATGGACGGCTGCTCTTGGACGACTCTGGTTGGTCTTTGTCACGCTTGCTGTCTGGTTCCGCTGTGAGCACGGCTGCTCCCTTGCACTTCACGTCCTTGGCCTTGGTTGTCTTCTCCTCTGGGTCTGCAGCAGGGAGCTTGAGGAGGGAGAGGCGCCCCTCCTCAGCTCTTGCACACTTGGTCGCGATGTTGAACAGCTCCAGGGTTCTGCACAACTGTTCATGGATAGCGAGCTCTTCCTTCATCTTGATGTCGCGGACGCCATCAGAGAACGCAGAGATGACGGCCTCGTCGATCACCTTGGGGATCTTGATCCGTGCGCTGTTGAAGTGATGTATGTACTTCTGCAGGGTCTCTCCTGGTTGCTGCTTGATGCAGCGCAGGTCGCCCGCGACCGAGGGGCGGTCGCGAGTGCCCTGGAAGTTGGCGATGAAGCGGGTGCGCATTTCGTCCCATGAGGAGATCGAGCCCGGCGGTAGGTTCAGGAGCCAGGAGCGGGCGCCTTCCTTGAGATCCATGGGAAACCAGTTCGCCATGACTTTATTGTCGCCGTTGGCCACTTTGATGCCCAGCTCATAGAGTTGCAGGAACTCCTCGGGGTCTGGGGTGTCGTTGTAGCGAGGAGGCAGATCCAGCTTGAACTTGCCCGGCCAGGCAACACTTCGCAGCTCAGGGGTGAAGGTGCGGCAGCCAGCCATGGTCACCGGGACCCGCCTTGGGGGTGGAGCTTGGTCTGGACAGGGTCCGGGCCCTGCCGCTACAGGTGGTGCACGGACTTGCCACAGCAGCCGGTCCTGGCGCGGTGGCGCGAGGAGCGGCGGAGCGTTTTGTTGCGGTCGAGGGACTTCTTGACAGCTCCTTTCTTCGCGCGCGGGTGCGGGTCGCGTCGCGGAGCCGCGCGTCTTGGTGCCAGGGTGCTGTCCTGGGGCTGAGGTGGTGGAGGCGTTCCGTGAGCTACGTCGCCCGTAGCTAGCGGAGGGTGAGGCGGAGAGAGGGACGACGCAGGAGTGCCCCCGGCAGCGCGGACAAGCTCGGCGATGCGATCGAGCCAGTCCTCATAGAGGTCGTCGACCGGGCGATAGCGCAGGAGATCGTGCGCCATGAGGAGTGCGGCCCGTGCGTCCATGGGAGGGCGACGTGCATGGGAAGAAGAACTGCCTGGGGTCAGCGATGGAGTGGCAGTGCGGCCGTCCCGCCGCACCGAGGGGTGCAGCGAGGATGCTTGCTGCTCGTTCCCCGCCGGGCCGGTGGCAGCATTGGCAGCGGGCGACGGGGAGCGGCGAGGTGGCCCGCCGACGGGAGTCGTCTGAGCGACGTGGGCGGCGAGGGCAGCCTGGCGCTCAGCACGAGCGCGTGCGCATCTGCCATGGAGACGACGGGGCGTGGAGCGATGGCCGAAGGCTTCGGCGCACCCCTACCTGGCGTGCCAAATGTCGGATCCGGGGTTCCGACAGACCCTTAAGGTTCGAACACTGGGGTGCGCATG
This sequence comes from Triticum urartu, assembly GCF_003073215.2. Taxonomy (NCBI): domain Eukaryota; kingdom Viridiplantae; phylum Streptophyta; class Magnoliopsida; order Poales; family Poaceae; genus Triticum; species Triticum urartu. The sequence goes on along the minus strand of NC_053023.1, from coordinate 405,618,968 downwards.
AAGGTTTTCTCCCTATCAATCCACACCCAAGCTCTCTAAGATCTCGCAGACGAACACGGCGAACTCTCAACACAGACAGACACAAGATTTATATTGTTTCGAGCCACCATTGTGGTGTAATACCCTACTCCAGTGTGGTGGTGGTGGATTGCCTCTTGGGCTAATGATGATCAGTACAAGGGGAAGAACAGCCTCCTGAGGTTGAGGTGTTCTTGTGCTTGGCGAACTTGTGTGTGGCCTTGGTGGGGTGGATTCGGTCCAAGGTGAGCTCTCTGCCCTCTACGGTGGTGGCTAGTCCTATTTATAGAGGCCCTGGTTCTCTCCCCAAATAATGAGAGGGAAGGGAGCCAACAATGGCCAATTTGAAAGGGGACAACTATTACAAGCTATCCTGACAAAAGGTGGTCTTCGCCTGCAAAAGGCTCTGGTGATGACGCCGTCTTGGGCTCCATGGTGACCTCCGCCTTGTCGTCCTTCTGGTCCTGGTCTTGTTGCACCAATATGGAAACCTTTGCTTGATGCCTTGGTACTCCGCGTCTGTGCTCGCCCACTTAGCACTAAATAGGAAACAAGGACGCTGCGCGTGCTGGTGCCCGCCTGGCACCCACCTTGTCTCGATCGTCATGGCTCACGTCACGAGGACCTCACGAGGTTTGCCTTGCCTTGATCTCTCCGCCCCTCGTGAGCCTACCTGGCGAGGCCGTTCTTGAGGAGGTCTGGCGCCGTCCTCCCCACGAGGCTTGGCCCCTTGCGAGGGTCTTGAATGTCTTGTCGATGAAGATGGGCCGTATGAACCTGCCAGCCCAGCCACGCCATGTTCCACAGGCAGGCAAGTCTGGGCACCCCCGTTCCCAGAATGCCGACACCTTTATATTCGACGAGAAGCCAGACGGTACCTTAATACTGAGCAGGCATTCAAAGAAGATTTCCTTATCTTCTTTGGTAAGAGCGTAGCTGGCATGACCCTGATGTATGTCGTCTTTTCCGTGGATATGTTGCTGGTCCTCCCGTGCCTCAGGTTTATCTTTTGTCTTCCCATACATGCCCAAGAAGCCAAGCGGGGTCACGCAAAGATTCTTCGTCACGTGCATCACGTCGATTGCAGAGCGGACCTCTAAGTCTTTCCAATAGGGCAGGTCCCAAAATATAGATTTCTTCTTCCACATGGGTGCGCGTCCGTTAGCGTCATTCGGAACAGGTTGTGCGCCAGGACCCTGTCCAAAGACTACCTTCAAATCCTTGACCATATCATGTACATCAGCACCAGTAGGGTGGCGAGGCTTCGTCCGGTGATCCGCCTCACCTTTGAAATGCTTGCCTTTCTTTCTTATGGGATGCCTCCTCGGAAGAAATCGACGAAGTCCCAGGTACACACTCTTCCTACAATTACCCAAATATATACTGTCGGTATCATCCAAGCAGTGCGTGCATTCGCGGTATCCCTTGTTTCTCTGTCCTGAAAGGTTACTAAGAGCAGGCCAATCATTGATGGTCACGAACAACAACACCTTTAGGTCAAATTCTTCCCCCATGTGCTTATCCCACGCACGTACACCTATTCCATTCCACAGCTATAAGTGTTCTTCAACTAATGGCCTTAGGTGCACATCAATGTCGTTGCCGGGTTACTTAGGGCCTTGGATGAGCACTGGCATCATAATGAACTTGAGCTTCATGCACAACCAAGGAGGAAGGTTATACAAACATAGAGTCACATGCCAGGTGCTATGGTTGCTGCTCTGCTCCCCAAAAGGATTAATGCCATCTACGCTTAGACCAAACCATACGTTCCTTGCGTCACCTGCAAACTCCTTCCTGTACTTTCTCTCGATTTTTCTCCACTGCGACCCATCAGTGGGTACTCTCAAATTTCTGTCTTTCTTACGGTCTTCTCTGTCCCATCGCATCTCCTTGGCATGCTCTTTGTTTTGGAACAATCGTTTCAACCATGGTATTATAGGACCATACCACATCACCTTGGCAGGAATCTTCTTCCTGGGGCGCTCGCCCTCGACATCACCAGGGTCATCGCGGCTGATCTTATAGCGCAATGCACCGCATACCGGGCAAGCGTTCAAATCCTCGTACTCACCGTGGTAGAGGATGTAGTCATTATGGCATGCACGTATCTTCTGCACCTCTAACCCTAGAGGGCAGACAGCCTTCTTTGCTTTGCACGTACTCTCGGGCAATTCGTTGTCCTTTGGAAGCATATTCTTTATCATTACCAGCAACTTTCCAAATCCCTTGTCAGATACACCATTCTCTGCCTTCCATTGCAGTAATTCCAGTGTGGTTCCCAACTTTTTCTTGTCAGCTTCGCAATTCGGGTACAAAAATTTCTTGTGATCCTCTAACATGCGCTTCAACTTCTTCTTCTCCAAATCACTTGCGCAGTTTCTCTTTGCATTGGCAATGGCCCGACCTAGATCATCAGTGGGCTCATCTGATGCCTCTTCTTCAGCTTCTTCCCGCATTGTCGGCTCAGCTTCTTCCCCCATTGTTGTATCATCATATTCAGGGAACCCATGGCCAGGATAGCTGTCGTCGTCCTCTTCTTCTTCATTGTCTTCCATCATAACCCCTCTTTCTCTGCGCTTGGTCCAAACCTTATAGTGGGGCATGAAACCGGAATCAAACAAGTGGACGTGAATGGTTCTTGACTTAGAGTAATTGTGATCATTCTTACAGCCAGCACATGGACAAGGCATAAAACCATCCGCCCGCTTGTTTGCCTCAGCCGCAAGAAGAAAAGTTTGCACACCATTAATGAACACGGGAGAGCATCGGTCATCATACATCCATTGTTGGCTCATCTTCATTACACAACACCGAAAAGACCAATTTAATACAAGTTCATACATAAAGTTCATACAACACTTAAATGCAACAAACAAGTAACTCTCTAGCTAAAGCATTTAAATGCAACAAGAAATGCGATCAAGATTGCAACTAAGGTAACAATTGATCCAACAGCATAATGATACCAAGCCTCACTATGAATGGCATATTTTCTAATCTTTCTAATCTTCAAGCGCATTTTCTCCATCTTGATCTTGTGATCATCGACGACATTGGCAACATGCAACTCCAATTCCATCTTCTCCCCCTCAATTCTTTTCAATTTTTCTTTCAAATACTCGTTTTCTCTTTCAACTAAATTTAACCTCTCGACAATAGGGTCGGTTGGAATTTCCGGTTCACATACCTCCTACATAAAAATATCTATGTCAACTTGATGGGCATAATTTGTCATAAACACAAAATGCAACAAATAGTTTTAAAGAATATACCACATCCGAATCATAACAAGGACGAGGGCTGACGGGGACGGATATCAAAACCATGGCACTATGTATAACAAACAACGTACGGGTAAGATAATTATACGAGTAACTATATATCCAAATCACACAAACATCAATTTTTTATATAAAAAATTCATGAACAAGAGGCTCACAACAAGGTGGTGCCGGCGACGGGACGGTGCGGGGGATTGACGGTGGTTACGACGGAGACTTAGAAGGCACTAAGTAAACCACACCTACATATGCAAACTAAGTGTTATTTTGACCTCAAATTGCATATAAATCGAATACTACGACATATGATTCCTCCCAAATTACTAAAACCCACAAATTAATCACTATATAAACCATTGCAAGAGCTAATCAAGCAATGAGAGATGAAATGACAAAGTTGCTAACCTTTGTGATCATTTGAATGGATGGGGGGGCCTTCAAATCATGACAAAATTTGGGAAAAATTTGTGATGAGCTCGAGAGGAAGGGAAGAACAGACGAGAGGGGAAAGGGGGAAGAAGTGAGCTCGGGTGGACGAAGGGTTTATATAGGGCGACCTTTAGTACCGGTTCGTGGCACGAACCGGTACTAAAGGTGCTGGTGGGGCCTAAGACTGACAACATCCTACCACCACTCTCATTAGTACCGGTTTGTGGCACGAACCGGTGCTAAAAGTTTAGCAAGAACCGGTACTAATGACAGCGGGCCGGCTAGCCGTTGGAACCGGCACTAATGGACACATTAGTGCCGGCTCAAATTCAAACCGGCACTAAGGAGCTGAACATTTGACCCTTTTTCTACTAGTGTTAGATCGTCGTATATGGCCTCTACCGCTACCTTAGGTAGGATCGGATCACCAGTGATATGCCATTTTGCAGCACCTATGATAGGTATACGGTCTTGAACCCGAGGCTGCGGAGGCGGCTGGATTATAGAAGCAACTTTGTTGCCTTTCCTCGTTCTCTTCCTATGCTTCTTTGCTACTGGAAGTGACCCTATAATACATTCATCCTCTGGCAATTCAGGCACCAACTCATCATGCTCAAACCCTGAGTACTCATACTGTTGAGCCATCAATCCTCCATTGTCATAGGCGCCGATATTGAGATACTGTAGAGGGTCATCATCAACCTCATCGATGACATCATGCATTGCTTCTTCGATGGCGGTGACGTCATCAGCCACTAATGGAGCCTCTCCCTCACCCAGCACGACATGCGACGCTAATTGGGTAGGTGGGTTGTTGGTGTTTGATAACCCACAAGTATAGGGGATCGCAACAGTTTTCGAGCGTAGAGTATTCAACCCAAATCTATTGATTCGACACAAGGGGAGCCAAAGAATATTCTCAAGTATTAACAGTTGAATCATCAATTCAACCGCAATTGAAAGACTTAATATCTGCAGCAAAGTATTTAGTAGCAAAGTAATATGGAAGTAGTGGTAATGGTGGCAAAACTAACAGTACAGTTTTTGTAGTGATTATAACAGTGGCAACGGAAAAGTAACTAAGCAAAGATCAATATGTGAAAAGCTTGTAGGCAACGGATCAGTGATGGATAATTATGTCGGATGTGATCCCTCATGCAACAGTTATAACATAGGGTGACATGGAACTAGCTCCAGTTCATCAATGTAATGTAGGCATGTATTCCGAATATAGTCATATGTGCTTATGGAAAAGAACTTGCATGACATCTTTTGTCCTACCCTCCCGTGGCAGCGGGGTCCTATTGGAAACTAAGGGATATTAAGGCCTCCTTTTAATAGAGTATCGGACCAAAGCATTAACACTTAGTGAATACATGAACTACTCAAACTACGGTCATCACCGGTAAGTATCCCGATTATTGTCACTTCGGGGTTAACGGATCATAACACATAATAGGTGACTATAGACTAGCAAGATAGGATCAAGAACTCACATATATTCATGAAAACATAATAGGTTCAAATCTGAAATCATGGCACTCGGGCCCTAGTGACAAGCATTAAGCATAGAAAGTCATAGCAACATCAATCTCAGAACATAATGGATACTAGGGATCAAACCCTAACAACACTAACTGGATTACATGATAAATCTCATCCAACCCATCACCGTCCAGCAAGCCTATGATGGAATTACTCACGCACGGCGGTGAGCATCATGAAATTGGTGATGGAGGAAGGTTGATGATGACGATGGCGATGGATTCCCCTCTCCAGAGCCCCGAACGGACTCCAGATCAGCCCTCCCGAGAGTGATTAGGGCTTGGCGGTGGCTCCGTATCGTAAAACACAATGAATCCTTCTCTCTGATTTTTTTCTCCCCGAACATGAATATATAGAGTCGGTGTTGAGGTCGGTGGAGCCTCAGGGGGCCCACGAGATAGGGGGCGCACCCCAGGGGGGTGGGCGCGCCCGCCACCCTCGTGGACAGGGTGTGGCCCCCTGACATTGATTCTTTCGCTAGTATTTTTTATATAATCCAAAAATATTCTCCGTGAAGTTTCAGGTCATTCCGAGAACTTTTATTTCTGCACAAAAATAACACCATGGCAATTCTGTTGAAAACAGCGTCACTCCGGGTTAGTTCCAATCAAATCATGCAAGTTAGAGTCCAAAACAAGGTCAAAAGTGTTTGGAAAAGTAGATACGATGGAGACGTATCTGTGTTCATACCTTGCTGAGGTTGGATCATGGGTGTGCTCCCGTTTGCCTCCAGATGAAGCAGACTCTTCGGCCACAACATGACCCAACGCTTGCAATCACCATGCCGCCGCGGGGTCTCGTCGTCCTCTTCCCCTAGTGCTACTGAAGGAGCCTAATTCTCGTGGCCCGGTTCAACACTGGCCACGAAAACCTTGAAGATGTCAGGGGGGATCGGCCGGCTGTGGAACAATTGTTCCTTCCTCTTCACTATCGTTGCCTTTCCCATGTCCACCTTCTGGCCGCTGATGGTGTACAGTATGGTGCACGGGGTTACGTCGGCCTGCAAAGACATGTCTGCGACGTGAGACATCCGAAAGGCAACGAAAACGTGAGATCATACATATATTGAAGAGGGCCGGTGTTACAGGTACCGTGAGGGCTTCGAGCTCAGCCAAGGACGAAGCCCCGCCGAGCACGCCAAAGACGGAGGACAGGTTGCTATCAGCAGGTGCAGGAGCAGGTGCGGTTGCATGAGCAGGTGCTCATGGAACGCTAAACGAGCTCCTCCCGAAGAAGTTGGAAAGGGGAAAGTTCGCTGCCTCTTTATTTGGATTTTGCTTGCTCCAATTGACGATAGCCGGAATCAACACACCATACGGAGCAGCCATTTCCTCTCTTACGGTAGCTACAGCTGCTTTGACTGTCTCAGCTGATTTCTTATCAACTGCAATCTCAAACTTCTTGTCGATGTTTTCTTCATTTAACCTCCGTCTTTCCTTTCTCTCCTCAGTGGTCTCATGGTAGCACTTCTTCCACGTGGCGCTGTCTTCGACGTCGTGCACCCGTCCATACGACGGCCGAGTGTCCACTGGGAGTCCTTTCAATATGTTCAAGGCTCGGTTGAATGGGATGTCCCACTTGGGCCTCGCCAACACCTCAGACGGTGAGTCACTTTCGGCCGCAATCTTGTGCTGCTCTTCCTGCAAAAGAAACATGGATCGTTTACAAATATGACTAAACATGTAGTCGAATTGATTAAAATCTAGGGGGTAAATTAAAAATTAACAGCTGTCTCATGAACTCTGTCGTCACCGCGTCCATCTCGAAAACCTTGTTGACTGGGTCCCAATGGTACCGGGCCCTGATGACGTCACGCTCATGCGGGACGATGGACTCCGCCAAGGGGTCTGTGATCCCCAAACTTTCGCACTCCATGTCCTCCTTGGCCCATATGGGCCTCTTCCTCATGTAACCATGGCTTCTGAGGTGGTGGCACCCCAGGTTCCTCTGCTTCAAGCCCCTTCATGTACTTCAACTTTTCTTCAGCAACTTCGGCAATGCAAGCCGCCTTGAATATTTCAAACTGCTCTTGTGTAATTGTTGGATTATCCTGTACAATCTCGGAGTATGGTTCCTTTTTGACCATGCTCCGATGTTTCACCCTTACTTTCCAGGCAGACAACACGCTGCTAAACTTGCAATGGCGCGTTTGTTTATCTTCTTCCTTGTCGAGTCTTTTCATGGTCGAGTATATTTGATTTCATTCCGGCCCAGGAACAAGAATACCTGGTGCAACTTCCTTATGAGGGAGTGCTCCATATTTGGTATGTTTTTAGTTTCTCATTGTTGATGGTGGCGGTTGTCCACAGGATGCAGCCTATTTGATTGCCATAGCATGCGCGCGCTTCCACAGGCTCTTCTGGCTCAAAATTGCCGGAGTCCACCTCCATGACCACCAGTCTAGTAGTGTTGAGCTGGTTTGGGTGCCTTGTCCTCTTTGGTTTCGGATCTATACCGGCTTCGCCAGTCTCGGTGCGAGTGTCGATCTCAGCGCCAGTCTCAGCACCAGTGTCGGTCCCAGCGCCGGTCTCGGCGCCGGTCTCAGTCTCAGATGTGATAGGTGGGTGCTGCAACAACCATTGCTCCTCGAGAAGGTTCAAATAGGCGTCTGCCGCCTCGTTGGCATTGAAATCACCAGAACCCTGTCCTTCATCATCGATAATCATGTTTCCTATGATTAAATCTAGTCAATTAATTATGGACCTAAGAAAATGAATAATGACATAATGTCGGATTTCGGGTTCCGGCAGACCCTTGAGGTTCGAACACTGGGGTGCGCACGGAGATTTCACCTTCTACCTACCTGCACCCCTTCGCCTCGCTAAGATCTAGGCTATGGAAAGAACAACACAAGAGACACAGAGTTTATACTGGTTCGGGCCACCGTTGTGGTGTAATACCCTACTCAAGTGTGTGGTGTGGTGGGTTGCCTCTTGGGCTGATGATGATGAGCAATACAAGGAAGAACAACCTCGCGAGGGTCTGTTCTTGGCTGGGGGGGGATGAACTGCTAGGAGGAGTTCAGTCACCCTTCTATCTCTCTCTCTTCTCGATTCTCTCTCTGATCCGATCTCTTTCCGATCGATCGAACCCTCCAGTCTTCCACAATGTCGGATTTGGAACCCCCTACCCTGGGGGTGGCTAGTCCTATTTATGGGCAAAGGCCCTGGGCCTCTTCCCAAATATTGAGCGGGAAGGGCGCCAACAATTGGCCATTTTGAAGGGGAACATCTGGTACACTTATCCTGACTAAAGTTGGTCCTCGCCTGCCAAAGACTCTGGTGGTGACGCTGGCTTGGGCTCCACAATGACTTCCTCCCCGCCGTTGGACTGGTCTTGGTCTTGTTGCACCGAAACAGGTGCCTTTGCTTGATGCTCTCGCCTGTGCTTGCTCCCTTTGCACCAAAGAGGAAAGGAGGACACTATGCAGGCTGGCGCCCGCCTGGCGCCCTTGGTCGTCATGGCTTGCGTCACGGGCACCTCATGAGGTACCCCGCCTTGATCTCTCCGCCTCCTCGCGGGCCAGCCTGATGAGGCCGTGCTCGAGGAAGCTCCGTGTCATCTGCCCCGTGAGGCTTGGCCCCTCGCGAGGGTCTTGAGTCTGTGTTGATGAAGATGGGCCGTGCTGGGCCCCCTTTTGAGCCACGCCGCAGGCCGCAGGTAGGCAAGTCTGGGGACCCCCGTTCCCACAACGCCGACAGTAGCCCCCGGTCCCAAGGCGTGCCCGGGCTTGGCCGTGCATGGAGGCGAAAGGGAAAGAGCGAAGCGCCGCGGGCCCTAACAGCCTGCGGTCTTGGGCTCCGCGTGGCGGTTGATTAGACGTGGGCGTCTCCACATCCCCATGGCGCCTCGGCAACTGCACGGATTGGACAAGTCCCTGCATGCAAAGCGGGTCATGATTACCTGCGATCGTGGGGGCCGACGGTTGGCCCTCGCCGGCTATAAGTATGGATCGGCACGCGCCCTTCCAGTTCATCCCCCCTTGCTTCTCCTTCTTCTTCATGGCCCCGTCGAGGAGGTTCTCGGCCGCAAAGAAGGGGAAGGCTCGCCAGGTTGAGCCTGCCTCTCCCCCGCCCAAGCGCGGCCGAGGGCGCCCTCGCAAACATCGCGCTGCAGAGGTGCTGCCGAGTTTGTTGTGTGGTTCGGCGGAGCCGGACTAGCACCCGGCTTCCACTTCCTCGCTTCCTCCTCGGCGAGCTCCCGGCCGGCGCCCCGGCGGCCTCTGGCTCCAGGCTGACGGCTGCTGCAGCCGGGCCTCATGGGCTTCACTGGAGGTCTCCGCAGCCGGGAGCCTGGCCTTGGCCCGCGGTTGGCAGACGTTTGCCCGCGCGCGTGGCCTGAGCCGTCGGTGCACCCTGCACTTCAAGTTTGACGGCGATGCCACCCTCTACGTGAGGGTGTTTGGGGAAGATGGTCGCCGCGCAGGGTGCTGCCCCGAGGACGACGACCGCGGCCGGGAACCCAGCTCCGGCGATGATGGAGAGGACAGCGCTCGCGTGACTGGCGGCGCTCAGGGTTCCCCAAGCTTCTCCGGTTCTTCTTCAGGCGGCGACTCTTCTAGCGGTGGCCGCGGTCAGCCTCCACGCCGTCGTATCTGCTTGGGAGGTGGTAGCGTGTCCGCCCGCCGTCGCGCCCCGGTGAAGCGCGAGAGGGAGTTTGCCTGAGCCCCGGAGGCAGCTCAAGTCTTCCCGCAGGCCGGTGTGAGGCGAGCTGCGCCTGATCTATTCTTTCTTTTCCTTTTTTCCTGCGTAAAAAAGACAGTAGTGTGGAGCCCCGCGGGGGCGTGTTTGGGTTATTGCTGTTAATCATCGTTTTGCTTCCATTATCGTGCCTTCCGGCTATGTGCCTGCGCGTGGATAGTTCCCGGCCCCAGCCGTGGGGGGGCGACCGACCCAGGCCCTGTGTTCGTGTCGCGATGCCCGTGGGGCACGGACTGGAGGGGTGCTCCTGTAATGGACCCAGGTTGCGAACCCTTTGAACGACTAGGACGGGAACACTCGCGAGGGCGCTCGGCAGTCCCCCCCCCTCGCGAGGCCTTACATAAGAGAAATTGAGGCAGGAGAGTGAAAAGTCGAAGAACCACAAGCCAAAGACGACAACAACTTCAATAAAACTTCGAATGAGAAGGAACAAGCCAACTGCGGAAAGCAAATGAAAAGCCGCGTCCGGCACCTAATCTAGTCTTTGATGTCTTCTCACCAGCGCGGAGCTAAGTGCTTCCATTGGGCATGGGAGGGAGCCCCAGGGCCTGAGGCCGGCGCTGCTGAGACTCCGGGGTGTGTACAGCCCCAACTCATTATTACATGAGAGTGTCACGGGCGGCGAGCTTCACAGGCGTTGGCCTTCTTCACAGGCTCCGGGCCTTTTCCAAAACGCGACAGTACTTCACAGGCATTCGCCTTCTTCACAGGCTCTGGGCCTTTTCCAAAATGCGACAGCTTCACAGGCATTCGCCTTCTTCACAGGCTCTGGGCCTTTTCCAAAACGCGACAGCTTCACAGGCATTCGCCTTCTTCACAGGCTCTGGGCCTTTTCCAAAACGCGACAGCTTCACAGGCATTCGCCTTCTTCACAGCTCTGGGCCTTTTTATGGGTAGAACCTCCGGAGGTGCTGGATGTTCCATGCGTTCTGGACCGGCACCCCCTCCTAAGTCTCCAAGCGCGCGGAGCCGGGCCTAGAAACATGAACAACCTTGAACGGGCCCTCCCACATTGGAGAGAGCTTGTGCAGTCCCTCCCTGGAGATAACCCGCCTGAGCACGAGGTCTCCTACCTCGAGAGTTCTAGGGCGGATGTTGCGGCAGTGATATCGTCGCAGCGCTTGTTGGTACCTCGCCGCTTGCAGCGCGCGGCGACGTTCCTCCCCCAGCACGAGGTCCATCCCCCGCATGGCTTCCTGCTGCGCCTCGTCGAACACCAGGACCCGCGTGGAGTGACGTCTGACCTCGTGAGGGAGGACCGCTTCGGCTCCGTAGACCAGGAAGAATGGGGTCTCTCCAGTCGGCTTGGTCGCGGTTGTGCGGATGGACCACAACACGGACTGAAGCTCGTCGTACCAACCTCTGCCGCAGGCCTCCAGCTTCTTCTTGAACGTCCTGGTCTTGAGGCCCCTCAGGACCTCTGCGTTGGCTCGCTCGGCCTGGCCGTTGCTTCGGGGGTGCGCCACCGAAGCGTAGCATATCTGCGTTCCAAGGTTAGCACAGTATGTTTTGAAGAGGTTACTGGTGAACTGCGAACCGTTGTCCGTGATGATGCGGTTCGGCACCCCGAACTGGCTCACGATGCCCCTGATGAACTTGACCGCGGAACCCACGGGGATGGTGCGGACGGCCTCTACTTCAGCCCACTTGGTGAACTTGTCCACGGCGACGTAGAGGTAGCGGTAGCCCCCTAGCGCCCGAGGAAACAGGCCTAGGATGTCCAGCCCCCAGACTGCCAATGGCCACGAAAGGGGTATAGTCTGCAGGCCTCCTGCCAACTGATGGATCTGCTTGGCGTGGAACTGGCAGGCCTCACAAGCTTTCACTAGTTCGACGGCATCATTGAGTGCGGTGGGCCAATAAAACCCACTGCGGAACGCCTTGCCGACGAGGGCCCGTGATGATGAATGATGTCCACAGTCTCCGCCGTGTATATCTTCCAGCAGTTCCTTTCCTTGCTCCCTGGAGAAGCAGCGCAGGGATACATCGTTTGGTCGCTTCCGGTAGAGCTCTCCATCCTTGATGCAGTATGCCGTGGCTTGCCGTGCCACACGCTCCGCTTCCTCCTCCTTCTCTAGCAGGGTCCCTTGTGTTAAGTAACTCCGGAGCTCCGCCTGAGGTTCCATCGTCAGGAGCAGGCGTACTCCTGAGGCCGGGCCACAGGCCGGAGCTCCTGAGGTAGGTGGCTGGGGGAGCTCCTCCAGAGGCTAAGCCGTGTTTGACAATGGCGGCAGGGCTGAGGGCTTGAAGAGCTGCTCCTCGAAAACGCCAGGCTCCTGAGGTAACCGCCTGGACGCCCGTTTGGCGATGTCGTCGGCCTCCTGATTGGTGCCACGGGGCACGTGCTGCAACTCCAACCCCCAGAACTGCTTCTCCATCCTGCGTACCTCTGCAAGGTAGGCTTCCATGTGCTCATCTTTCGGCTCGTACACCTTTTTGGAGAAATTGACAAGGAGCTGCGAATCGCCCTTGATGGTGAGGCATTTCACCCCCAGGGCAGTTGCGGCCTTCAAGCCCGCTATTAAACCTTCATACTCCGCTATGTTGTTGGAGACCTTTTCACCTTGCTGGAAACAGAGATGCACAGCATAGTAGAGCTTGTCCAGAGTGGGCGATATAAGCACCGCCCCAGCCCCAGCGCCATGCCTGGAGAACGCCCCATCGAAGTACATGACCCAGCCTTCCGGCGCCTCGCTTCCCGGGGAGAGGGACCGATCCTCATCGGCCTTGAGGCCAGGTGCCTCCGTCCATTCTGCCACAAAATCCGCCAATGCTGCTCCATTGATGACTCTGGTCGTGCTGAATTCGAGCTGAAATGCTTGCAGTTCTATGTTCCACTCAGCGACCCTTCCAGCTGAGTTAGGGCTCCTGAGCACTCTCTCCAGGGGGTATGACGAGACGACCTTGATGGGGTGACCCTGAAAATAGTGCCGCAGCTTGCGCGAGGCCACCAGGAGCGGAGGAGGAGTTTCTGAGGCATGGGGTACCGTGCCCTCGCGTCCCGCAACACCGTGCTGATGAAGTACACTAGGTGCTCAACGAGGTTGGGTGCGTCAGTGCTGGTGGCTCCCTTCGGAGACCATGGCGCCTCCTGAGGTGATGAGGCCTCCTGAGGCTGGCCATCTGGGAGAGGGGCCTCTTCCGCCTCCGGTGCACTCCTCTGCGGCGGCTGATCCTCCTCAGCCGCGGTGGCGGTTCCTGTGGGCCTTCCTTGTTCCTGTTTTGCCTTGTCACGAGCTGCTGCTGTGTTTTTGATTCGACGCTCCTCTCTAACCGCCACCAGGGCTGCGCTGGCGGAGTAGGGAGTGGCGGCAAGGTAAAGCACCAGGGGCTCTTGAGGGCGCGGAGCCCCCATGACCAGTGGGCTGGTCAGGTATCTCTTGAGATCCTGGAACGCCTTGTCGGCCTCTTCAGTCCACTCAAAGGGCCCCTTTTTCTTCATTAGCTGGAAGAAAGGCAGCGCTCGCTCCCCCAACTTGGAGATGAAGCGCCCTAGCGCGGTCACGCGCCCAGTGAGCTTCTGCATTTCTCTGAGGGTCTTTGGCGGGCTCATGTCCTCCACCGCCTTGACCTTTTCCGTGTTAGCCTCGATGCCTCAGTGGGACACGAGGAAACCCAAGAGCTTGCCCGAGGGGACTCCGAACACACACTTCTCTGGGTTGAGCCGCAGGTTCACTGTGTTGAGGGTCGCGAAGGTTTCCTCCAGGTCTTGTATCAGGGTCCTGGCCTCCTGAGACTTTACCACAATGTCATCGACGTAAGCTTCAACATTCTTCCTGAGCTGTGGGCCCAAGGTGATGTGCATCAGCCGCTGAAAGTTCGCCCCTGTGTTACGCAGCCCGAATGGCATGCATGTGTAGTAGTACACACCACACGGGGTTAGGAAGGTTGTCTTTTCGACGTCTTCTACCGCCATCTTGATCTAGTGATACCCAGAGAAGGCATCCAAGAAGCATAGCAGGTCGCATTCCGCGGTGGAATCGACGATCTGGTCAATGCGGGGGAGCGGGAATGGGTCTTGCGGGCATGCCTTGTTGAGGTTGGTGAAATCTACACACATGCGCTCCTTCCCTCCCTTCTTTGGCACAATGACGGGGTTGGCCAACCAATCCGGGTATCGGACCTCATGAATGACCCCAGCGGCTTCTAGTTTGCGGGTCTCTTGGACGATGAAGGCCTGCTTTTCTATGGACTGCCGCCTTGCCTTCTGCTTCACAGGGCGTACGTTGGGGCACACGTTGAGGTGATGCTCGATTACACTCCTAGAGATCCCCGCCAACTGGTCAGGCTCCCAAGCGAATACCTTCTTGTTTGCGCGCAGGAACCCGACCAGGGCCTCCTCCTGCTTGGGTTCGAGGTTGGCCCCTATGGTGAAAGTGGCCTTGGTGGACCCGTCCTCATCGACGGGTATCTGCTTGGTTTCTGCCTTGTCTTGGGTGAACAACTGTTTCTTCTTGGCGGGTGCAGCCCCCTTGGGCTCGGGGGTCTCTGAGTCGGCGGGCTGCGCCGATGCCGCTGTCTTGAAGGCGAGCTTGAGCACCCGCAGCGCGTCTCTGGTGTCCCCGTGCACGGTGAGGACACCGCTGCTCCCGGGCATCTTCATGAGGTTGTACGCTGGGTGCGTCGCGGCCATGAACTAGGCCAGCGATGGGTAGCCGAGGATGGCGTTGTAGGGGAGGCCGATGGGGGCGATGTCGAAGTCGACCAGCTCCGTGCGGAAGTTGTTGTAGGTGCCGAAGGTTACTGGGAGCCGGATCTGTCCCAAGGAGCTGGATGATCTGCCCACAACGCCTGAGAAGGCCGGCTGGGTTGCAGTCGTTCCAGGGGTATGTAGAGGAGGTTGAAGGCCTCGACCGAGAGCACGCTGAGGCCCGCACCGCCATCGATGAGAGTTCTGGTGACGGCCACCTGGCAGATGGTGGGGGTGCACAGCATCGGGAGCGCACCCGAGCAGGACGAGTTGGAGGGGTGGTCCTCCGAGCTGAAGGTCAGGCCGGCCTTGGGCGCCACCCAGTCCGGGAGAGCCCCCTGCCGCGTGGAAGTGGCGGTGACCCGGCGGATGAACGGCTTGACGTGGTGACTTGTAGGCGGCGCCTGCGAGCTGCCCAGGAGGGCCGCGACGACCGGGAGTGTTGGTGTAGCGTGGTGGGCGGGGAAGAGGCTGCGGGGCTCTTCCCAAGAGGCCACGGAGGCTGCCGGCAGGTGGAGCAATCATGCGCGCGGAGCGCCGGTGAGGGCCATGGGGAGCCAGTTGGCCATGACCCTATTGTCATCTCTAGCTTCGAGGATGGCCTCCTCGTACGCCAGCAAGAAAGCCAGCGGATCAGTCGCGCCGTCGTAGCGCGGCGGCGTCGTTGGCTTGAACTTGTCCGGCCACCGTGCCCGTTGCAGGGCTGGGGCCAGGGCTCGGAGCCCCCTGGCCCCCGTGCTGGCGCCAGCGGCCGGAGCGGGCGACGCCCTACTCATCGCGAGGCAGGTCGTGGCGGTGGCAGGAGGGAAAACTCCGGTGCACCCCCTACCTGGCGCGCCAAATGTCGGATTTCGGGTTCCGGCAGACCCTTGAGGTTCGAACACTGGGATGCGCGCGGAGATTTCGCCTTCTAACTACCTGCACCCCTTCGCCTCGCTAAGATCTAGGCTATGGAAAGAACAACACAAGAGACACAGGGTTTATACTGGTTCGGGCCACCGTTGTGCTGTAATACCCTACTCCAGTGTGTGGTGTGGTGGATTGCCTCTTGGGCTGATGATGATGAGCAATACAAGGAAGAATAGCCTCGCGAGGGTCTGTTCTTGGCTGGGGGGATGAACTGCTAGGAGGAGTTCAGTCACCCTTCTCTCTCTCTCTCTCTCTCTCTTCTTGATTCTCTCTCTGATCTGATCTCTTTCCGATCGATCGAACCCTCCGGTCTTCCACAATGTCGGATTTGGAACCCCTACCCTGGGGGTGGCTAGTCCTATTTATAGGCAAAGGCCCTGGGCCTCTTCCCAAATATTGAGCGGGAAGGTTGCCAACAATTGGCCATTTTGAAGGGGAACATCTGGTACACTTATCCTGACTAAAGTTGGTCCTCGCCTGCCAAAGATTCTCGTGGTGACGCTGGCTTGGGCTCCACAATGACTTCCTCCCTGCCGTTGGACTGGTCTTGGTCTCGTTGCACCGAAACGGGTGCCTTTGCTTGATGCTCTCGCCTGCGCTTGCTCCCTTTGCACCAAAGAGGAAAGGAGGACACTACGCAGGCTGGCGCCCGCCTAGCGCCCTTGGTCGTCATGGCTTGCGTCACGGGCACCTCGTGAGGTACCCTGCCTTGATCTCTCCGCCTCCTCGCGGGCCGGCCTGATGAGGCCATGCCCGAGGAAGCTCCGTGTTGTCCGCCCCACGAGGCTTGGCCCCTCGCGAGGGTCTTGAGTCTGTGTTGATGAAGATGGGCCGTGCTGGGCCCCCTTTTGAGCCACGCCGCAGGCCGCAGGCAGGCAAGTCTGGGGACCCCCGTTCCCAGAACACCGACACATAAAAAGGCCTATGTTTTGCAGGGATGTTGATTCATTCTTGGTGTTGCAAATCCCGGGCACTCGATATGTCCTAGTTTGTAGCACAAGTCATGCCGAAATTCACGAAAAACTTCAACATGACCTTTGCTACAAAGTGGAAAAATCGAGCACCTGAAATTTGCCGGAACAGAAATGAATCAATATTCCGGCAAAACATAGGCCACTCGGGTTTATTCTCTGCAAACAACAAAAGGCCACTTGGGCCCAATCGAACCACTTCATTGAAAATATATAACATGACCACTTCAATGAAAAGATATAATCGACAATAATGGAATATGCAAATGAACATCAGTGACATATATCATATAACATCAATCTTGCTTTTCGTTTATATAGCAACAATTACTTTAACCAAGTTTTCGAAAAGAAAAACAATTTTGTTTTTTGTTTATAGCTAAATGGCATAGCTATTGTTTTTTATTTATAGCTAAATGCTTTTGTTTTTTGTTTAAAGCTAAAAGTCTAGGAAGGGATCATCTTTAAAATAAACTTGCCTAAATTCTTCTCCTTGAAAAATAGTGGTCTTTTCAAAAACCAGAAACCTTTGCAAAGTGACCTGACTAAACACTTCTCTGCCTAGGACAAAACCCAAATTCTATTCTAGCTATTCCTCTCTCACACACACACAGATTATTTTCTTTTCATCCAAATTGTTTTAGAGCAACTATTCCAGCAATACTTGACCTTATTAGAAATTGCAAAGGTACTCCATTTTCTCTAACCCTTCTGACCTCACCAAAATATCCACAGCAAGACCTTAGTACCTACACCCAATTTCTTCAAAAATATTCAGGTCCATAGTCCAAATAATTCAAATTTCAATTGAATGAAATTTGGACTAGATTCAGGTCCAAGTCCAAATATTTTTTATAGCCTCCATTAATTTAAAGCTATATGCTACTATTATATACACCCTGTGTTAATTTAAAGCTAAATGGAATTACTGTTTAGGCATTTTCATAAAAAAAATCCCTAGCTAAGTTCCTCAATTTTTTTTCTATTTTCCCTAAATGCTAAAAAAATTCATACTGTCCTAAACAAATCTAGGGTTCATATGAACACCTAGGGTTCATATGAGCATCATCATAGAAACAACATATGAAATTTGCCCTAGCTAGCAGATATATATATATATAGAGAGAGAGAGAGAGCAGGGGAGAGGAGAGGGAGAGGCTTACTGTCGGTGGCGAGGGCGGGCTCGTGCTCGGGCGGCGATAATCCAGGGAGGGCTCAAGCGGCGGCAAGTTCAAGGGCGGGCTCGGGCGACGGCCCGCATCAATGGCGTGCTTGGGCGCAGGGCGATCGACGGCGACAACAGATTGAGTGGGGGAGAGGGGGAGAAGGGGGAAAGGACTTAGCAAAATTTTAAGCCTACGCGTGGTTATGTCAAACTAGCAGTACCGCTGGTAGAAAAAAGCACTATAGTTGAGTTAGCTATAGCGCTTTTCACCAAAATGCGCTACTGCTATAGGAAGTAGCTATTTATTTCCCTTTCTCTTTTCCTTTTATCTAATGAACTTTGCTATAGCGAGGGCTTACAGAAAGCGCTACTGCTAAAGTATCTATAGCGCTTTGCGGGAACAAGCGCTACTGCTATGCCTTTCTCCTTTCTCCTTTATATTTATTTTTCTTTTGTTTTTATTTACATTTTTTCATTTCTCCTTTTTCTATTTCTTTCATTTTCATTTACTTTTTTTCTACACCAGAAACACGCTGCTACAAGGCACTAAGCGGTAGCGTGCTTTCTGCAGGATCACTACTACTATTCCTAGCCTACGACATGTATGCGGTCCAATGAGTGTTGAAGCACACGGCAGGTATCATTATTTTTTGACCTTCACGGATGATTTGAGTAGGTATGGGTATATCTACTTGATGAAACACAAGTCTGAAACATTTGAAAAGTTCAAAGAATTTCAGAGTGAAGTGTAGAATTATCGTAACAAGAAAATAAAGTTTCTATGATCTAATCGCTTAGGCGAATATTCGAGATACGAGTTTGGCCCTCATTTAAAACAATGTGGAATTGTTTCACAACTCATGCCACCTCGAACACCACAACGTAATGGTGTGTCCGAACGCCGTAACCGTACTTTATTGAATATGGTCCGTTCTATGATGTCTCTTACCGATTTACCACTATCGTTTTGGGGTTATGCATTAGAGACAGTCGCATCACGTTAGATAGGGCACCATCTAAATTCGTTGAGACAACACCGTATGAACTATGGTTTGGCAAGAAACCTAAGTTGTCATTTCTTAAAGTTTGGGGTTGCGACACTTATGTCAAAAGGCTTCCGCCTGATAAGCTCGAACTCAAATCGAAGAAGTGCGTCTTCATAGGATACCCTAAGGAAACAATTGGGTACACCTTCTACCACAAATCCGAAGGCAAGATCTTCGTTGCCAAGAATGGAACATTTCTAGAGAAGGAGTTTCTCTTGAAAGAAGTGAGTGGGAGGGAAGTAGAACTTGATGAGGTAATTGTAGCTTCTCTCAATTTGGAAAGTAGCACATCAGAGAAATCCATTCCCGTGATGCCTACACCAACTAGAGAGGAAGCTAATGATGATCATGAAACTTTAGATCTAGTTACTACTAGACCTCGTAGGTTGAATAGAGCACATTCCGCACCAGAGTGGTATGGTAATCCTGTCTTGGAAGTCATGTTACTAGACCATGGTGAACCTACGAACTATGAAGAATCTATGATGAGCCCAAATTTCGATAGATGGCTTGAGGCCATGAAATCTGAGATATGATCCATGTATGAGAACAAAGTGTAGACTTTGGTGGACTTGCCCGATGATCGGCAAGCCATTGAGGATAAATGGATCTCCAAGCAGAAGACAAACGCTGATGGTAATGTCACCATCTACAAAGCTCAACTTGTCGCAAAAGGTTTTCGACAAGTTCAGGGGGTTGGCTGTGATGAGACCTCACCCGTAGCGATGCTTAAGTTAGTCCAAATCATTTTAGAAATTGCCACATTTTATAATTTGGCAAATGGACGTAAAAAATGCATTCCTTAATGAAATTCTTAAAGAAGTGTTGTATATGATGCAACCAGAAGGTTTTGTCGATCCTAAAGGTGCTAACAAAGTGTGCAAGCTCCAGCAATCCATCTATGGACTGGTTCAAGCATCTCGGAGTTGGAATATACGCTTTGATGAGGTGATCAAATCATATGGTTTTATACAGACTTATGATGAAGCCTGCATTTACAATAAAATCAGTGGGCGCTCTATAGCATTTCTAATATTATATGTGGATGACATAGTATTGATTGGAAATGATATCGAATTTTTGGATAACATGAAAGGATACTTGAATAAGAACTTTTCAATGAAAGACCTCAGTGAGGCTTACATATTAGGCATCATGATCTATAGAGATAGATCAAATACGCTTGAAAATATTTTCAATGAGTACATACCTTGACAAGATTTTGAAGGAGTTCAAAATGGATCAACTAAAGAAGGAGTTTTGGCCTGTACTGTAAGGTGTGAAGTTGAGTAAGACTCAAAGCCCGACCACGGCAGAAGATAAAGAGAGAATGAAAAGTCATTCCCTATGGCTCAGACATAGGTTCTATAAAGTATGCCATGTTATTTACCAGACATATTGTGTGCCTTGCCATGAGTTTAGCAAGGGGGGGTACAATAGTGATCCAGGAGTAGATCACTAGACAACTGTCAAAATTATCCTTAGGTACCTAAGAGGACTATGGAAATGTTTCTCGGTTATGGAGGTGGTAAAGAGTTTGTCATAAAGGGTTACGTCGATGCAAGCTTTGACACCGATTTAGATGACTCTGAGTCTCAATATGGATATGTATTGAAAGTGGGAGGAATTAGCTAGAGTATCTCTATGCAGAGCATTGTAGACATAGAAATTTGCAAAGTACATATGGATCTGAATGTAGCAGACCCTTTGACTAAACTTATTGCACAAGAAAAACATGATCACACCTTAGTACTCTTTGGGTGTTAATCACATTGCGATGTGAACTAGATTATTGACTCTAGTAAACTCTTTGAGTGTTAGTCACATAGCGATGTGAACTATGGGTGTTAATCACATGGCGATGTGAACTAGATTTTTGACTCTAGTGCAAGTGGGAGACTGAAGGAAATATGCCCTAGAGGCAATAATAAAGTTTTTATTTTATATTTCCTTATTCATGATAAAGGTTTATTATTCATGCTAGAATTGTATTGATCGGAAACATAAATACATGTGTGAATACATAAACAAACACTGTGTCCCTAATGAGCCTCTATTTGACTATCTCATTGATCAAAGATGGTTAAGGTTTCCTAATCATGGACATGAGTTGTCATTTGATAACGGGATCACATCATTAGCAGAATGATGTGATGGACAAGACCCATCCGTTAGCTTAGCATAATGATCTTTCAATTTTATTGCTATTGCTTTCTTCATGTCAAATACCTATTCCTTCGACTATGAGATTATGCAACTCCCGGATACTGGAGGAATGCCTTGTGTGCTATCAAACGTCACAATGTAACTATGTGATTATAAAGATGCTCTACAGGTATCTCCGAAGGTGTTTGTTGATTGGCATAGATGGAGTATCGGAGAGGTATCTCTAGGCCCTCTCGGTAATACACATCATAAGCTTGCAAGAAAACGACTAAGGATTTAGTCACGAGGTGATGCAATATGGAATGAGTAAAGAGACTTGAAGAAAAATAGGAACGGGGGGAGGAGTTGTGTTCGTCTGGAGCACGAATGGATACGTTTTTATGCAACCAATTGAGCAAAGGAAGTAATAAATGTTGTGGTTGGCGTTAGGTGGTGGATTGGTTCTGTTTTAGTGTACGGGAATGCATTTGAGAAGCAACATGACTGCTTACTTGAAAATAGCGAACTGCATTGTCATATCATGACGAACTGCGGAACGTGTGGTTGGGCCTGTGTTTTTGTATGGTATGTGGGATTTTTTAAAATTTTCAGTGGCCTCTCTTTTTTGTGTTGGGCCTGTGTTCAGGTAGTAAAGATGCATTGGGCCCAAGTCGGCCTGTGAGCACGGCTGGTTCCCCGTGCATTGTGTGCGGCCTAATGTTTAGTCCCACCTCGCCCGCGAAAGGCGCGCCCGGCCTGTTTATAAGCGCTGGCGAGGCAGCCGTGTCGGACTCCTTTGGTTAATTATTTGGGCACTTATACATGGCGCTCATTGCTCTATGCTCTCTGACCTATGGGCCCATGTGTGCCCGGCTCCATGCATCGTGGCTCAGAACGACTCGCCTGCTGTGGGCGTAGGTCTACTACGAGACTGGCTGGGGCCGGTTGCACCTGGGTGGTCAAATTTTTTAATATTTTCTATCATGTATTTTTTCTTCAATGTCGGGGCGTGCACTGTTTTAATAAGTCATCCATGCACTGCATTGATCAGGGTTCTGTACTGCATGTGCACGCATTCCGTACTACACGTACAGTTCTCATTTTTGTTTTCGTGTTTTTGCTCTTATGTAATCTTTTTTTCCAATGTAGGGGAGTGCACTTCTTAGTAAATCATATGTGTATTGCATTGATTATGTTTCTGTACTACACGTTCATATATTTCCACACTACATATACAGGTCGCATTTTTCTTTTTGTGTTTTTGCTCTTATGTCTTTTTTCAAATTTAGGGGCGTGCACTGCTTTGTTGGGTATGTGTAAACTTCATTCGACAGAGTCTGTACTGCATTCGTACACAATTTGCACTACATGCGTCCTATTTGCACACAGCATCTTATTTCGTTTTGTGCACTGCTCGAATCTAATGATACATAAGCAAACAACAGAACACAAATTATCACAAGCATTCTGTACGACAAGTTCATCATCAGCAAACTAAGTTGAACAGAAAGCAATCTAACATAATCAAAGTTCATCATTACAAGTGATTCTGCACGGCAAGCAAACTAAGTTCAGCAAAAGCAAACGATCACAAGCAAACTAACGATACATAAGCAAACAACATAAGGCAAATTTGATGATAATTCTAAAACAACGCTGGCATTGTTGGCTCTTGGAAAGCACCATCTTCTTCACCTGTTAGCGTCTCCCCATACTCAGCTACTCCTGGCGCGCTTCTTGGGGGGCTCCTCCTTCTCCAGCTTTGCACGACGAAGCCCGTCCTGGGTGAGGGTCATGCGGTTCCATATCTCATACGCTGCGTAGGTGTCCTTTGCCGCGTACTCGATGTGCCTCATCGACAGAGGCAGGGTGGCCCAGCGCTTGTGTTCGTCGTCGGTGATCTTCTTCTTCATATTGTTGTAGTAGTCATCGATGAGCATGCCGGAGACGTCTCCAAGGGAGTCCAACTCCTTGGTTGCCTCGGGCACCCTCCACTCCTTCTGGATGTCGACAAAGTTGGCGACCTCCAGATTGACACGCTCTAGCCTGGTTTTGTCGCCGTCGACGGAGAAGCCTGCAAAGGTGTACCTGGGTCGGCGAGGAAGTTGTCGAAGATGGTGCACCTTTCAGCGGCGCTCGGTTGGAAGAGCAGCACCGGGTAATTCTTGCTAATGGAGAGTTGGCAGAGGGCGGGTTTCTGCGTTGCTTCAGGCTCGTTGTTGTATTCGAGATCAATGCCGACGATCTTGTGGCGCTGGAGGCTGAGGTGGCGCTCGTACTGCGCGAGGGAGATCGCCATATGCTTCTTGTCGTTGGTGTGGATGACGTGCAACTTGGTGTTGCCATGGGCCTCCATGCCCTTGTACTCGTCGGTGAACGCCATCGCCGGTAGTAGGCTTGGTGTTTCTGCATGGATATCGATGTGATGGAGCGATTTGGTGGCAGTGCAATGGATACTTGTGTTCTTGTGGATGAGAAGGCCTTTGGTAGTGGTCTGGATTTAAGGGGAGGGCGCGGGGTGGGATGGCCGCATCGGATGAACTACACGATCTCGCTGACGATGCGGTTGTGCAGATCGTGGGTCGATGTTGCGTCTATGATCGTGGGCTTGTGGCGATGGAACCGCTTCGATTGGGTGGTTGTATGCGAACGTGGTTTTTTTAACATGGTTTTATTTTATTTTCGATCAGTAATTTTTTTAACCACCACTTTCTGTGCGAACGGGCATTTTGTCACGTTTATATGTATCCTGCGTGGTAATGAAACTCCATTGGTTATAGTTCCGTAATGCATCGTCTAGAATACAGAACTGCATTTTGTCTACAGCTGTGTACTTCACCATTTTTTGTGTGCCCTTGCTGCATCCCCTGAAAAAAGTATAATGTATTCCTCAATTTTATGAGTTTTTCTTTGTGGTCTATACCATGTATTTATTCATGTTGGTAATCCGGAACTGGATGTAACACCCCGGATGTAACTTACCATATTTGTAACTCCGACTCTTGCCATTTCCGGCTTTAAGTTTGTCTTTGTTTTGCATTTTGTTCATGTCATGCATTTCATATCATGTCATCATGTGCATCTCATTTGCATACATGTCCGTCTCATGCATCCGAGCATTTTCCTCGTTGTCTGTTTTGCAATCCGACACTCCTACGTGCACCGGCACACCCCTCTTGCCTCTTTTCATGAGCAGGTCTTAAAAATTCTCGGAATGGACCGAGATTTGCCAAGTGGCCTTGGTACACCACCGCTAGACCGCCTGTCAAATTTCGTGTCATTTGGATTCCGTTTGATACTCCAATGGTTAACCGGGGAACCGTAAATGCCTCGTGTGTGTTGCAGCCCAACACCCCTCCAAAACGGCCCAAAAACCCATCCAAACCCCTTCCATGTCCTCCGCCGTCGGATCACGATCGCGTGGGCGAAAACTACACTCCATTTGGACAATCCTACCTCCTCCTAGCTATAAATACGTGCCCCCTCTGATTTTTCGCGCAGACGAAACCCTAGTAACCGCTCCCCTTCGCCGCCGGACACAACCGGAGGAGCCGGACGCATCTGCACCGCCGCCTGCAGCCAACCGGCGAGCACCACGTGGCACCAGCCAGCCCGCTGTCGCCGCAGCCCGCTCAGGCCTGAGTCGGGCCCTCCCCGGCCCGCGTCTCTCCGCCGCCCGCACCCGCTCGTCGCCCCGCCGGCCGCCGCCCTCGCCGCGCCGCCTCCACCGCCGGCCGCTCACCTCCACCACGTTGCCCCCGCGCGCTGCCGCCAAGCTCCGCCGCCGCCGCGCCGAAATCCGCCGCACCGCCGCCGGAGATGCCGCCTCTACCGCACGCCACGTCGCCCGCCTCCTCCGCCGGCTCACCAGAGCTCGCCGGAGCCGCAGCGGGGTGGACGAGATCCACCACCCCCGTCAACCAAACGCCGCCCGCCATCCCGGATCCCTCTATCCTGTTTTCTTTCTCGGAGGGTGAGATTCCACTAAGTCCCGGAGCTCCCTGTTATTTTCATGCACTATTCATCATGCCATATCTCCATGACCGTAGCTCCGTTTCATGCGCATGATATATCAAAATGTTCATTGGGAGATTCTCTTAAATTCATTCCATTGTGGCATGCTTGTTTGAGTCCATCTTGATGTCCAAATCATTGATGAAAGAGTGCTATAAAATGTTTACTCATGTTTCTTAGCAGATTATGTTGATTTGTCATTTTTGTCACACTTGATGTGTGCTTCATATGGGCATGAGCTCTACATGTGTTTTGTTCTATGCCATGCCATATTTATAGGCATGCTTGCCATGTGTTTTGGTGATCAATATGGTGATTAGCACAAGCATCCAAAGTAGCCTTCGTGATATTGCTGATTTCAGGGACTTAGGATTTTGCCAAGTCCTTGTTCTGCTATTATTTTTATGCCATTTAAACTTGATGCTACAGTGAGATCCATGCTTGTTTTGAGTTGCTTCAGTAAGGATGTTTTGGACATATGGTTATGCTCTATCCATCCATGCCCTTGTTTGCATATATGGAGTGCCCTAGCATGTCTTAAGCTTGCTCTACTTTTGCTATAAAATGCTCCTGGCAGATTGTTTACATATTAAATCAATTTTTTCATGGTTGTTGTTGTTGATCCATGCATGCTATAAACTTTCTATTGACATGGTTAGCTTCATGAACATGTCATCTTGCTGTTTATATGCTTATCTTG
Source organism: Triticum urartu (assembly GCF_003073215.2). NCBI lineage: Eukaryota > Viridiplantae > Streptophyta > Magnoliopsida > Poales > Poaceae > Triticum > Triticum urartu. Next base: position 405,593,352 of record NC_053023.1, on the reverse strand, counting down.
TCATTCGATGCCTTGTGGTGAGTGATTCGATCTCGCAAAGATGCCTTCATAATTCTGTTTATGCCATGCTCAGTTTTCTGCCAAGTCTGAAACTGTTAATAAAACTTGCTATGTTTACATGGGTGCCATCATATCTTCTCTGCCTTTTTGGCTCATGATCAGTAAGGGACTTTTGTTCTATGCATTTAGTAAATTCATGCCGTGCCTTGTTTTGCTATGATCAGTAAGGGACTTTCCACTAAGTCTGTGAAGCTGTTATCTTTTGCACTTTTGCCATGCTTGTTTGAACCTGCTCTTGTGTGTTTTAGCCGTAGCTCAGTGTTCATGTTTTGTCAAGCATCTTGAGTTCATCACTGCAATATGCTTTGTTGCTATGTTGGAGTGCAGTAGCTTAGTTTCTTGTTGCATTCTAGATGGCATCGTGCTGTTAATCGCAGAATTGTGCCATTATTGTTTTGCTTGCCATTTGCAAACCGTGCATCTGATTCCGGTGATCTTTATATCGATTTCGACCGAAATCATCTCATCTTTCCAGAGGCACACTTGGTTTGCCAAGTTGATGCCTCAATAAATCTTTTCCTTCCAGAGCACGCATATGAATTGCATATCACATCTCGCATATCATGCCATGTTTTGCATCATGTTGATTGTGCATTGCACCGTGGTTGATTGTTTTTCCGTTGCTTGTGTTCTTGCCTTGGATAGAGCCGGGAGACGAGTACGTGATCGAGGAACCTGTTGAGTACGCTAACGAGGATCAAAATTTCGTCAACTCTGAGAACTTCGCAGGTAAGATGACCATACCCTCGAAATCACTTCTATCTTTGCTTGCTAGTTGATCGCTCTTTTGCTATGCCACGATACCTACCACTTGCTATATCATACCTCCCATATTGCCATGTCAAGCCTCTAACCCACCTTTCCTAGCAATCATTGTTTGGCTACGTTACCGCTTTGCTCAGCCCCTCTTATAGCGTTGCTAGTTGCAGGTGAAGTTGAAGCTTATTCCTTGTTGGAACATGGATATTGTTGGGATATCATTATTATATCTTGTTTACTTTAATGCATCAATATACTTGGTAAAGGGTGGAAGGCTCGTCCTTATGCCTGGTGTTTTGTTCCACTCTTGCCGCCCTAGTTTCCGTCATACTGGTGTTATGTTCCTTGATTTTGCGTTCCTTACGCGGTTGGGTGATAATGGGAACCCCTTGACAGTTCGCCTTGAATACAACTCCTCCAGCAAGGCCCAACCTTGGTTTTACCATTTGCCACCTAAGCCTTTTTCCCTTGGGTTCCGCGGACTCAAGGGTCATCTTTATTTTAAACCCCCGGGCCAGTGCTCCTCTGAGTGTTGGTCCAAACTAGAGCACTGTGCAGGACCGTCCCTTGGCAACTTGGGTTATGCTGGTACCTGTACGCTTAGCTTATCCGGTGTGCCCTGAGAACGAGATATGTGCAGCTCCTATCGGGATTTGTCGGCACAGTCGGGTGGTCTTGCTGGTCTTGTTTTACTTTTGTCAAAATGTCTTGTAACCGGGACTCCAAGTCTGATCGGGTCTTCCTGGGAGAAGGAATATCCTTCGTTAACCGTGAGAGCTTGTGATGGGCTAAGTTGGGACACCCCTGCAGGGTTTTGAACTTTCGAAAGCCATGCCCGCGGTTATGGGCAGATGGGAATTTGTTAATATCCGGTTGTAGAAAGCTTGACACTTAACTTAATTAAAAAGAATCAACCGCGTGTGTAGCCATGATGGTCTCTTTTCGGTGGAGTCCAGGAAGAGAACACGGTCTCGTGTTATGCTTGAACGTAAGTAGCTTCAGGATCACTTATTGATCACTATTAGCTTCTCATCTGTGCTTTGCTTCTCTTCTCGCTCTCTTTTGCGTAAGTTAGCCACCATATATGCTAGTGCTTGCTGCAGCTCCACCTCACTACCCTTTCCTACCCTTAAGCTTAAATAGTCTTGATCTCGCGGGTGTGAGATTGCTAAGTCCCCATGACTCACAGACACTTCCAAACAGATGCAGGTGCCGATGATGCCAGTGCAGGGGACGCTACTGAACTCAAGTGGGAGTTTGACGAGGATTCGGCCCGTTACTACGTTTCTTTTCCAGACTATCAGTAGAGGAGCCCAGTTGGGGCGATCGGGGATCTAGCAATTGGGTTTGTCTTTCTTTATTTTGGTTCCGTAGTCGGACCTTGATTGTATTCTGGATGATGTATGATATATTTATGTATTGTGTGAAGTGGCGATTGTAAGCCGACTCTTTATCCCTTTCTTATTCAGTACATGGGATGTGTAAAGATTACCCCTCTTTCGACATGCCTACCATGCGGCTATGCCTCTAAGTCGTGCCCCGACACGTGGGAGATATAGCCGCATTGTGGGTATTAGACTGGATTGCTATACCGTACTACATCGTGTAACCAAATGCACTACATTTTTCTAGTGCTGCGTACTGCATCTGTTTTTTGCATGTACTTACTGGAGTCACTAGTACGGGAGGGGTAAGGGGTTGGGGGCACTTTTTTTGGTGTGGCACTTATTTGAATGTAGTGAAGACGCATTGGGCCCAAGTCGGCCTATGAGCATGGCTGGTTCCCGGTGCGTTGTGTGCGGCCTAATGTTTAGTCCCACCTCGCCTGCGGAAGGCGCACCCGACCTGTTTATAAGCGCTAGCGAGGCAGCCGTGTCGAACTCCTCTGTTTACTTAATTGGGCGCTTAAACACGGCGCACGCTGCTCTATGATGTCTGACTTGTGGGCCCATGTGTGCCCGGCCCCATGCATCGTGGCTCAGAATGACTCGCCTGTTGTGGGCATAGGTTTACTATGAGACTGGCTGGGGCCGGTTGCACCTTGGTGGTCAATTTTTTTAATATTTCCTGTCATGTATTTTTTTCAATGTCGGGGCGTGCACTGCTTTAGTTAATCATCTGTGCACTGCATTGATCAGGGTTTTGTACTGCATATGCACGCATTTCATACTACATGTACAATTCTCATTTTTGTTTTCGTGTTTTTGCTCTTATGTAATCTTTTTTCCAATGTAGGGGAGTGTACTGCATTGATTATGTTTCTCTACTGCACGTTCATATATTTCCGCACTACATATACAGGTCGCATTTTTCTTTTTGTGTTTTTGCTCTTATGTATTCTTTTTTCAAATTTAGGGGCGTGCATTGCTTTGTTGGGTATGTGTAAACTTCAATCGATAGAGTCTGTACTGCATTCGTACACAATTTGCACTACATGTGTTCTATTTGTACTCGATGTGCCTCATGGACAGAGGCAGGGTGGCCCAGTGCTTGTGTTCATCGTCGGTGATCTTCTTCTTCATGTTGTTTTAGTAATCGTCGATGAGCATGCCGGAGACGTCTCCAAGGGAGTCCAACTCCTTGGTTGCCTCGGGCACCCTCCACTCCTTCTGGATGTCGACGAAGTTGGCGACCTCCAGATTGACGTGCTCTAGCCTGGTTTTGTCGCCGTCGATGGAGAATCCTACAAAGGTGTACCTGGGGTCGGGGAGGAAGTTGTCGAAGACAGTGCACCTTTCAGCGGTGCTCAGTTGGAAGAGCAGCACCGGGTGATTCTTGCCGATGGAGAGTTGGCAGAGGGCGGGTTTCTGCGTCGCTTCAGGATCGTTGTTGTACTCGAGATCAATGTCGACGATCTTGTGGCGCTGGAGGCTGAGGTGCACTCGTACTGCACGACGGAGATCGCCATCTGCTTCTTGTCGTTGGTGTGGATGACGTGCAACTTAGTGTTGCCGTGGGCCTCCACGCCCTTGTACTTGCCGGTGAACGCCATCGCTCGTAGTAGGGCTTGGTGTTTTTGCATGGATATCGATGTGATGGAGTGATTTGGTGGCAGCGCAATGGATACTTGTGTTGTTGTGGATGAGAAGGCCTTTGGTAGGGGTCTGAATTTAAGGGGAGGGCGCGGGGTGGGATGGCCGGATTGGATAAACTGCACGATCTCGTTGAAGATGCGGTTGTGCAGATTGTGGGTTGGTGTTGCGTCTGTGATCGTGGGCTTGTGGCCATGGAACCGCTCCGATTGGGTGGTTGTATGCGAACGTGGTTTTTTTATTTTTGATCAGTATATTTTTTTAACCACCACTTTCTGTGCGAACGGGCATTTTGTCACGTTTATATGTATCCTGTGTGATAATGAAACTCCATTGGTTATAGTTATGTACTGCATCGTCTACAATACAAAACTGCATTTTGTCTACAGGTGCGTACTTCACCGTTTTTTACGTGTCCTAGCTACAGCCCCTGAAAAAAGTACAATGTATTCCGTAATTTTACGAGTTTTTCGCTGTGTTCTACCGTGTATTTATTCATGTAGGCAATCCAGAACTGGATTGCTATACCGTACTGCATCGTGTAACCAAATGCATTGCATTTTTGTAGTGCTACGTACTGCATCTGGTTTTTGCCTGTACTTACTTCAGTGACTGGTACAGGAAGGGTAGGGGGTTAGCCCCTGTCGGTGTCCACACTGGCGGATCTCGGGTAGGGGGTCCCGAACTGTGCGTCTAAGGTTCATGGTAACAGGAGACAGGGGACACGATGTTTACCCAGGTTCGGGCCCTCTCTATGGAGGTAATACCCTACTTCGTGCTTGATTGATCTTGATGAATCTGAGTATTACAAGGGTTGATCTACCACGAGATCGTAATGGCTAAACCCTAGAAATCTAGCCTGTATGACTACGGTATTGAGTATATCCTTTCTGGAGTACACCCTCCGGTTTATATAGACACCAGGGGGATCTAGGGTTACATAGAGTCATTTACATAAGATGGAATCTTCATAGTTGTTCGCCAAGCTTGCCTTCCACGGCAATCAGAGTCTTATCCGGACACGGGTACAGTTTTTGTTCTTCATATCTTCACAGCCCATCACTCCGGCCCCTAGATAACAGGCCGAACGCCTGATGTCGGTGTCAAAATCGGCGGATCTCGGGTAGGGGGTCCCGAACTGTGCGTCTAAGGCGGATGGTAACAGGAGGCAGGGGACACGATGTTTTACCCAGTTTCAGGCCCTCTTGATGGAGGTAAAACCCTACATCCTTCTTGATTATACTTGATAATATGAGTAGTACAAGAGTTGATCTACCACGAGATCAGAGAGGCTAAACCCTAGAAGCTAGCCTATGGTATGATTGTCTGTTGTCCTATGGACTAAAACCCTCTGGTTTATATAGACACCAGAGGGGGCTAGGGTTACACAGAGTCGGTTACAAGGAAGGAGATCCACATATACGTATTGCCAAGCTTGCCTTCCACGGCAAGGAGAGTCCCATCCAGACACGAGATGAAGTCTTCAATCTTGTATTTTCATAGTCCAACAGTTTGGCCAAAGGATATAATCCGGCTTTCTGGATACCCCCTAATCCAGGACTCCCTCAGTAGCCCCCGAACCAGGCTTCAATGACGTCAAGTCCGACACGCAGTATTGTCTTCGGCATTGCAAGGCGGGTTCTTCTCCAAATTTTGAATGTTTGTTAAGCAGTGTCCGACCCCATAAATGTTGGACCTCTTGGCTTTTGCGCCCAACAAAGGCTATCTCCCACGCGTCGAATGAATACGAGGAGCCAGGGCATTTTTACATTCGCCCCCTAGCCAGATAAATAAATTGTCTATTAAAGGGATGGGGATTCTTAGATCCAATCCATATCATCCTCCCCCAGCGAGAATCCATCGGAGCGTGCTTCGGAAAAATCCACTCCAGCATGGCCGACCTCCGCAGCTCCTCCCCCCGCCCCCATAACCCTAAGCCCGGTGATTGGGAGAGGTGTTCTGTCCCACACAGTCGATTAGTTGAACTACATACTAAGGGATTTCTCACTCCAGCGTATATGGTTCCCGTGCGAGCCGGGCTCGCCACCTACAATGGCGGGGAGCAAGCGGAGAGCTTCCCCAGCCCCTCTACGGGGGAGCGGGTATGCCTTGTTCCTTTACTTATTAAGGGGACTCGGATTTCCAATTCATCCGCTCCTCCGCGGGCTCCTGGAGTTTTACGGCCTCCAACTGCATAATTTCACCCCTGCTTCCATACTACACATCGCCAGCTATGTTGCCCTCTGCGTGTTATTCCTTGGCTGCGAGGCTCATTTCGAGCTGTGGAAAAGGTTATTTTGCCTCGTCCCCCGCACACAAGAGGGGTCACTTTATCAAGTGGGCGGAGCCGAAATATGGCGCATCGCCGAAACCGGATACCTGTCCGGTACTCCGAAGAAGACGTCCGAGGACTGGCCTTCAGAATGGTTTTATATGGAGGACATCCCCCTTCCGGACCCTGTTCGGCGGGGTCTTCCTGAGTTCAACAATGCTCCTTTGAAGAAACGCCGAAGCTGGCGCCCACGGAGCCCCCAGGAGGAAGACAACGGCGAAGTCCTTTACGTGATGAACCGGATTAAAGTGCTGGCTCAATCAGGATTGACAGTAATCGAGGTTATGTCAATATGCATAATGCGGGGAGTGCAGCCACTTCAATATCGAGGGCACCCCATGTGGTGTTTTAACGGGGAAGATGATTCCACCCGTTGCAAGCGTAAGGGTCCGGACAACGCTGCTGCTTTAGCAAAAATCATGTTCGGGCTGTTCAAGGGAGAGGAAGAGGAGTTCATCCGCATCAAGCCACGGGATGGATTCTCCATGTACAACCCTCCAAGCTGGGTGAGTTATATCCCCTTACTCCCATTCTTCCCACATTCTTTGTCGTAGGTACTCACCTTGCCATTTTATGGCAGGAACTGCGAAAAGCCATAAGGGAGGTCAACATCCCATCCCCACAACCAGAGGACCCCGACCGGGCCCTCGGTCCCAGACTCGAAGAAGATCCGGACATATTCATGGAGCTGATAGACCGGCAGTTCTATCAATTGAGCTGTGATGACGCCATGGTGGCTGTTACGGCCGACTATCACGGACTGCTCCCTGCGTCGCTCGTAAGAAAAAACAAAATCCCAACTCCAAAAACTAGGATCCCCTTTTAGATACTTCACCTACCATATACATATGGTGTTTTACAGGGAAGGCATTTGGGACGCCGTGCCGAACCCGCAGCAACTCGCCAACAAGAGGCACCGAGGCCGGGTAGGCCAAAAAGGAAGGCGGTCAGGACGGAGATGCCGGCGCAGAGGTATGACAAAAACCATGCTCCGTGGTTGTCGTCTTTCTCAAAATGTAATGAAGTCCATGTTTCTTTAACAGAAAAAACGCTCGCCGGAATATGTCCGGTGAGGCTGCCGATCATGCTTCCACCAGTCGGGCTCCAGGACCGGACATAGAGGCGGAAGCCGACATGGGGCGGACGCCGGATACTCCCCCTACAGAGGATGCGGATAGACTATCCGCTACAAATTCAGAAGTGGAGAGCGCCATGAATCATAGGCGTCGCCGGGCCGTACTCCGTGACGCTTGCTTCTCACCAGAGGCATTTGATGCCTCCAATTCTGGAGACGCGTACCTCCGTGCTGCTCAAAATGGTATAGCCAGAGCCACGGACCAGTATGTAAGGGATGTACGGGCAAGCAAATCTGACGATTATATGTATCAGTAGCCCCTGAGACTTGAAATAGTTAGCAGAACTGATTTAAGGATCATCTATTGTGCAGGTTCTCACAGAGAAGAATACTCGACTATCACAGGAGCTGGAGGAATGCAAGACCCAACTTCGGGCCGCCGTTGCCGCATTGAAGGAACCTAAAAAGTCCTCAGCTGGTAACATTTCTTTCAAAGAATGATAGGTACCATATAGTGTGCGGTGTGGCTGCAGATCTAACAATAGATATTGCAGATGAATCCAGAGAGAATCCACAGGACCAGCATGTCGTACGACAGCTGAAGGCTGGCGAACGCGTGCTGACTGAGGTCAGGCGGGACAAAAACAATCTCCAAGACGCCAATACCAAGCTGAGCGTGGAACTGAAGGATGTTTGAGCCCAGCTTGCGGACTCCGAGAAGGAGAATAAGCGGCTTCGACGCGGCATTTTAGTAAGTGCTTGGATGAAACCTTAAAAGGGGGGCGGCGGAGAAGCTGGCTAACAGAATTATGTCTACAGGTATGCTGACGGGTCGTCCCGCGGAGGAGATGCCTGGGTCTGCGGGTGATCTTCTACCCGAGCTCTCATGACTGCACGAACAAGTTCGGCAGGTGATGCAAGGTATTGCCTAGGCCTTGTGGCCATCCGTCTCCCTGCTAGAAGGCATTGGAGAGCTTGCGGAGAAGCTCAAGGGAGCACGGCGGTGCTTCCGATTATGGAAGATATCGGCCTGCCGTCAAGGTGCCAGGGAAGCCTGGGCCATGGTGAAGACGCGGTATACCAAGGCTGACCCAAACCACATGGCCGAGGTCGGACCTGTGGGGCCCGATGGGAAAGAGATCCCCATTAGCTTAGTGTATGGGCAAGTAGAATTAGCCGCAAAGTATTCCCAACAGGATTGTAGGCTAGACAGCCTGTTGGATGGTATAGAAGAGGAATTTAGTCAATCTACATGACTATGTAATTAAAGTGACATGTATAATGCCTTCTAGCCGGATTGTAAATCATTTGTCATGGCGGACCTTTTCACTTCAACCTCAGGACCCGATAGTCCGGAGTGTGTCCGAATACCCGCTCAGTTATATAAGAACTAGGGTATGCGTGGAAACCAGGCGTAGGGGTCATTAGTGCTTGAACTGACAAGTATCCAACTAGTTATGTTATATTATATGGGTAGTAAGAAACATCTTCCAGGGAGAATAGTTCCATTAGGGGTTCCTTTCCCTGGGTACGCATGCCCTAAAGTGCATGTCTGGACTACGAGAGGAAACGCAGGCAAAAACATCTAGGGGCACATATGGAAAATAAATAAAAATCATCTTTTGTTCACCGACCGAGTATGCCCTTAAGAACGCTAGCTTTCGGCTTCACCCAGTCTGAGGTACACATCCGGCTGACCCGACAGTAACAATCGCAGAGGTGCTCCCCTTATGCCCTAGCCGAATTAACGGGAACGTAGGGCATAAATACAAGAGCCAGGCAACCCAGCTTGGCCAAAACTTAAGTCATATCGATGCATATAATGGTGAAGAAAAGGTACATGCAGAAGAATAACACATGTGCGGGGTATGAAGCCCAGATAAATAATTAAGCTTCTGTGTAAGAATCCCCCAGGTATAATGGGCGCGGTTAGCGCGTCAATAGTGTGCAAGCGGGGCACAAGTTGGCCCTTGAAGGCCTTGAGAAAGAATAAAAGAAAGAAAGAGAAAAAAAGACAGATGATGTATATGCAAAAAATGGACAGAGGAAAGAGACGAACATAGAGTCCGGCGCTAGGCGTAGAATCTTCGGAGTCTGGCTGCATTCCATGGGTTCGGCTCAAGTCGATTATTCGATGCATCCCGCAGACGGTACGCTCCACCGGTCAGAACTTGGTCAATAATGAAGGGACCTTCCCATTTGGGCTCGAGCTTGGTTTTTTCTTCTCCGGCAGGCGTAGAACTAACTCGCCAACATTATAAGTTTTGGCCCGTACTTCTGTGCTTTGGTATCTGCGAGCCTGTTGCTGATAGAATGCGGAATGGGCTTTTGCCACGTCGCGCTCCTCCTCCAGGGTGTCCAGACTATCCTGCCGATCGATCTCGGCTTCTCTTTCTTCGTACATGCGCACTCGAGGTGAGTCATGAATTATGTCGCGGGGCAGAACCGCCTCTGCGCCGTACACCATAAAGAAGGGTGTGTATCCGGTAGTATGATTCTGCGTGGTCCGCAGCCCCCAGAGTATGGAGTCGAGCTCCTCTATCCAATGCGTGTTAGACTCCTTTAAGGACCGCACTAGTCTGGGTTTGATGCCACTCATGATAAGACCATTTACTCGCTCAACTTGGCCATTGGTTTGTGGGTGATAGACAGAAGCATAATCGAGCTTGATGCCCATGTTGCTGCACCAGAGTTTTACCTCATCGGCCATGAAGTTCGTGTCGTTGTCAGTGATGATGCTGTGGGGGACGCCATAACGGTGCACAACCACGGATATGAAGTCTATCACCGGTCCAGATTTGGCCGTTTTAACAGGTTTGGCTTCTATCCATTTGGTGAATTTATCCACCATGACCAGTAAGTATTTTTTCTTATGGGTTCCCCCTTTAAGGGGTCCAACCATGTCAAGCCCCCAAACCGCGAAGGGCCGGATAATGGGGATTGTTTGGAGGGCGGTGGGTGGCATGTGGCTTTGGTTTGCAAAAAGCTGGCAACCGACACAGCGTTGGACCAAGTCATGTGCATCTGCCCGGGCCGTTGGCCAATAAAAACCTGTACGGAAGGCCTTGCTTACAAGGGCCCGGGCTGCGGCGTGGTGGCTGCCGAGTCTGGCATGAATTTCTGCCAAAAGCTTCCGCCCTTCCTCTCCGTAGATGCACCTTTGAAGGATTCCGGTAGTACTTTTTATTATACAGCTCTCCCTCGTGGACCCTGTAGGCTTTAGATCGCCGCACTATGCAGCGTGCCTCATTTTGGTCCTCAGGAAGTTCCTGCCTAGTTAGTTAGTCCAGGAATGGTTCTGTCCACGGGGCGATGATGGCCATTATTACGTGGGCTGAAGGTGTTATATCATTGGCAGAGCCTCCAATTTTGTCAGAGTGTTCGGTGTCGGGCAGTGCGGTTGGGTCCGGGCTGTTATTGCCGGGTTCCCCTTCCCATACTATGGATGGCTTGAACAGCCTTTCCAAGAAGATGTTGGGGGGACTACATCGCGTTTTGTGCCGATGCGTGCCAGGACATCTGCCGCCTGATTATTTTCCCGGGCTATATGGTGAAATTCGAGCCCTTCGAACCGAGCTGACATTTTTAGGACAGTGTTGCGATAAGCTGCCATTTTTGGATCCTTGGCATCAAAGTCTCCATTTATTTGGGATATTGTGAGGTTTGAATCCCCACGCGCCTCCAGGCGTTGAATGCCCATGGAAACTGCCATCCGAAGACCATGTAACAGGGCTTCGTATTCGGCTGCGTTGTTGGAGTCTGTATATAGTATCTGCAGTACGTATTGGACTGTATCTCTGGTTGGGGACGTCAGGACGACGCCAGCCCCCAGACCCGCTAGCATTTTGGAGTCGTCGAAGTGCATGATCCAATTGGAGTATGCGCCATACTCTTTAGGTAGTTCGGCTTCCGTCCATTCGGTGACAAAGTCAGCCAATACTTGCGATTTAATGGCTCGTCCGGGTTTGTATGTTATGTCGAACGGGAGGAGCTCAATGGCCCATTTGGCAATCCGGCCCATGGCGTCACGGTTGTTTATAATATCATTAAGTGGCACTTCCGAGGCTACTGTAATCGAACACTCTTGAAAGTAGTGTCGCAGCTTCCGGGATGCCATGAATACCGCATAGGCTATCTTTTGATAATGTGGGTACCATGACTTGCATGGAGTGAGGACAGTGGATACATAATATACCGGCATTTGAAGGGGGAATTTATGTCCGTTCTCTTCTCGTTCGATGACGAGCACTGCGCTTACAACCTGATGAGTTGCCGCAATGTACAACAGCATTGGTTCGCCGATGTTTGGCATGGCCAGGATTGGGTTGGTTGCCAGTATGGCTTTTATTTCTTCCAATCCGGCTGTGGCAGCGTCCGTCCACTCGAAGTGTTCAGTGCACCGAAGGAGGCGATAAAGGGGTAATGCCTTTTCTCCTAAGCGGGAGATAAAGCGGCTTAGAGCCGCCACACATCCCGTGAATTTCTGGATTTGTTTGAGGTCTGTTGGGGTAGCCAACTGTGACAGAGCTTGGATTTTGGCCGGATTAGCTTTAATTCCTCTACTAGAGACAATGAAGCCCAGGAGCTTTCTGACTGGTACGCCGAAAACGCATTTTTCCGGATTGAGCTTGATGTCGTATTTTCGAAGGTTGTCGAATGTGAGCCTCAAGTCGTCTATTAGAGAGTCGACGTGTTTGGTTTTGACGGCCACATCATCTATGTATGCATCTACTGTTTTGCCGATCTGTTTCTCCAGACATGTCTGAATCATGCGCTGATATGTTGCGCCGGCGTTTTTGAGCCCGAAAGGCATTGTGTTGAAACAGAAGGGGCCGTATGGTGTGATAAATGCCGTTGTGGCCTGGTCGGACTCCACCATCTTGATTTGGTGGTAGCCAGAGTATGTGTCGAGGAAACACAATGACTCGTGTCCTGTGGTAGCATCAATAATTTGATCAATGCAGGGGAGGGGGAAGGGATCTTTTGGGCAGGCCTTGTTGAGGTCCTTAAAATCGACACATAGGCGCCAGGATTTGTCCTTTTTTGGTACCATCACCAGGTTTTCTAGCAAGTTCGGGTGTTTTATTTCTCTAATGAATCCGGCCTCTAATAACTTGGCTAGTTCTTCTCACATAGCTTGTCTCTTAGGTTCATAGAAACGCCGAAGAGTCTGCTTGACAGGCTTGAATCCCTTTAGAATATTGAGGCTATGCTCAGCCAGCCTGCGTGGGATTCCTGGCATGTCTGACGGGTGCCAGGCGAATATGTTCCAACTCTCGCGCAGGAACTCTCGTAGTGCGGCGTCCACGGCGGGGTTTAGCTGTGCCCCCGATGGAGGCTGTTTTTGTAGGGTCCGTTGGGTGGACTTGGAATTTGACTATTTCATCCTCTAGTTTAAAAGAGGTGGACTTGGATCTCTTGTCCAGTATCACGTCGTCCCTTTCCACTGTGGAGCGTAGCGTAGTTAACTCCTCGGCCGAAAGAACTTCGGACAATGCCTCGAGGGCCAATGCGGTTGTTTTGTTTTCGGCGCGGAGTGCTATGTCCGGATCACTAGCGAGAGTGATGATTCCGTTGGACCCGGGCATTTTGAGCCTCATCTACCCACAATGGGGTATGGCTTGGAAGATCGTGAATGCCTCCCGTCCTAAAAGGGTGTGGTATCCACTACTGAACGGGGCCACTTGGAATGTAATTTCTTCGGACCTATAGTTCTCCGGCGTGCCGAATACCACATCTAGTGTGATTTTCCCGGCACAGCGTGCTTCCTGACTAGGGATGATTCCTCTGAAGGTTGTGCTGCTTTGCTCAATGCGGTTCCAGTCTATTTCCATTTTTTGAAGAGTTTCCTCATAGATGAGGTTCAATCCACTGTCGCCGTCCATGAGTACTTTGGTGAGTCGAAAGCCGACCACAATTTGACTGAGGACCATTGCAGCTGGTGCTCGGGCTGTTCGTAATTTAGGTTCATCACTGGCGTTGAAGGTAATAGCCGTGTCACTCCATGGGTTCATTGCTGCCACATGGCAGATTTCGGCGAGGCTGTGGAGTGTTCGCTTGCGCCTATTATTTGATGCGAAGGTTTCGAAGACTGTTAATACCATATTGTTATCCACGGGATGATGCTCTGTGGTATTTGGGATGAGAAGATCCTCACCACTTTTGGCCACCTGCCGGAGTACCCAACATGCTCTAAGGTTGTGTGTTGGTGTGGTATCCGCTGTACTATGAATTTTGCAGGGGCCGTTGAGCCATCCCTCCAATACGGTTCCATGCCCTGTAGAGGGTTTTTGTTTCTTTGTAACTAACTTGGGTGTCTTATGATAGTGCACCCTTTTACTTCGGACTAGGTGTATATTCCTAGCCAGATTATCCCAAAATTTCGTTTCGGTTTTCCAGGCGCTTTCCATTGCGTAGTACTTTCATACTATGGACGCCAAGTCAGCGAAGCGTGATATGTCACGGCGACTTAAGGCGTTAAGGATTCCCTTGTCCGTGCAATTGTTGCAGAAAAATGAGACTGCGTCTTCCTCGCGACAGTCCTTAACCTTGTTCATCACAAGGAGGAATCTGGCCCAATAATGATGTACTGTTTCATGGGGCTCTTGCCTGATGTGGGAAAGATCATTTATGTCTGGTGGGTGGGTGAATTTGAGTCCGAACCCCTACCCTATCTGAGACCCAGGGGCCGAGGAGTTTCCGATCTTGGAAGTTCGGATTCCGGGATGTTGCCCGATAAGTCTGGCCCGCTACCTGACTCTAGGTTCAGGGCTTGGGTGCTGTCCTCCCATAAACGGGTGTCCGGCTCGGAGAGTTCAGGAATCCGGACATAGTTAGTCCTCAAGATAGAGGAAGAATCGCCGCATTGTTCCTCCACCACCGCAATATGATGGGTGACAGGTGGAGAGTTAATCTCCCTTTGATCAGGTTTAAGCCCAATCCGATCATAGTCTGTAGCGACTCCCAAGGCGGCGATACGATCCAAGAGCTCGTTTAGGGAAGAGAGCTCCATTGGATCCATCTGCTCGGCAAATTCCGAGCCGACGTGGAGGCTGTTTTTGATGACCCGAGAAGTCATCGTCAGCGTAGCGGCCGAATGGGCGATCATGATGAAACTGCCTAGCCGAAGAGTTTGGCCGACAGCGAGGGCTCCCCCGGCGGTAATGTTGTTTTTAACAACGAGATGAGGCATCCTTCCTTACGGCGACGGCACAGTGGAACTCTCAATGAAAGCACTAATGTCGGTGTCAAAACCGGCGGATCTCGGGTAGGTGGTCCCGAACTGTGCGTCTAAGGCAGATGGTAACAGGAGGCAGGGGACATGATGTTTTACCTAGGTTTGGGCCCTCTTGATGGAGGTAAAACCCTACGTCCTGCTTGATTATTCTTGATAATATGAGTAGTACAAGAGTTGATCTACCACGAGATCGGAGAGGCTAAACCCTAGAAGCTAGCCTATGGTATGATTGTCTGTTGTCCTACGGACTAAAACCCTCCGGTTTATATAGACATCCGAGGGGGCTAGGGTTACACAGAGTCGGTTACAAGGAAGGAGATCTACATATCCGTATTGCCAAGCTTGCCTTCCACGCCAAGGAGAGTCCCACCCGGACACGGGACAAAGTCTTCAATCTTGTATTTTCATAGTCCAACAGTCCGGCCAAAGGATATAATCCGGCTGTCCGGATACCCCCTAATCCAGGAATCCCTCACCCGAGGACCCCTTAGTCCAGGACTCCCTAAGTAGCCCCTGAACCTGGCTTCAATGACAAGGTATCCGGCGCGTAGTGCTGTCTTCGACATTGCAAGGCGGGTTCCTCCTTCCGAACTCCCGAATAGTCTCTAGACGAATTGATCGTGTCCGGACCTGTAACACACACCGCACACAACCACAAAGAGAATATAATAACCCATGGGTCCAGTCTGCTGACAACTTTAGTAATGTGACGTCACGCCTGTCCGGTCATAATTTCGAACCGTTTTTCGCCCCACATTTCGAGACGCGGTTGTCATTGGCACGTCTTGTCAAAGAAGAGATCGTGTCCCCATATTATGGGATTCTCATCAACATGGGCGTGGGTAACCCAACCGTGCCGTTTACATAGCCCTTGGGAGCAGGCGAATTTTAAGGCGAATGGGGGGCGTTCGATATTCACCGCCCTTATAAGGAGATAAGATTCCCCTTTCTTCTCCCACGCTTTCTTCCTGCCTCTCCATTCTTGATCTCCAACGCCCAAGTTCTCATTTCCTTGTGTCGACAAAGCACTCAACCATGTTCGGATCCAGAGGTCAAGGCAAATGGATGTCCTCCCCGAGCTTCGGGCAGCCAGGTACCTGGCGAAGGAAATCGCCCACCCTCTTCCAGCCCGGGGACAAATCATCCCCACACCAAAGCCCAACGAGAGGGCAGTGTTCATCCCTCATTTCCTTCGTGGGCTAGTGTTTCCACTTCACCCCTTCGTCCGCAGAATAATGTTTTACTATGGGATAGACTTCCACGATCTATCACCGAACTCCTTCCTCAATATCTCGGCGTTCATCATCGTGTGCGAGGCCTTCCTCCACATCCACCCCCACTTCGGGTTGTGACTCAAAACCTTCAACATGAAGCCCAAGGTGGTGGACGGACAGCACGCAGAGTGCGGGGGTGCCATGGTGAGCAAGCTCACCAATGTCTCTTGTCCAAAAGGCACATTCGTGGAATCTGTCAAGGAATGGCAGAAGCTATGGTTCTACATCATCAAACCCCGCGATGCCACCTGGGCTGCGGCTGTCGAACTCAACTCCGGTGCCCCCGTGCGGCTCACCTCCTGGGTCAAGAAGAGCCCAAACTGGTGTTCATCGGACGAGCTGATTGCGCTGCAAACGCGTATCCAAAGTATGATCGATAGGGACATCAAGCTTGTCGACATAATCCAAGTGATGTTGGTGCACCAAATCCTTCACTGCCATAGCCGAAGCCGTCCTCTATGGGATTTCAACCCAAAGAAACACCATACCCTGGTGAGGCTTTTCGAAACGACTCATGAAGATGCCTGGAAGTTGCTTTTCAAGGGCAACGAGATACCGCCGGCCACTGACTCAGACCGGGGTCACGACATAAATCACCTCCCCAATGAGGTATGTTGTTTTCAACACATCCCTTACTTGCTTGTTTCAAGTATGATATCTAAGCTTTCATTACCATTGCTTTTTCAGTACTGGTTGAAGAAGGTGAAGCAGATCCGGTGTCTGGCTCCCTTGCCCAAGGAGCTAGTGATCCCACGCCTAGCAAAGATGCTGGAGCCGGCACCTTACAAGGCACCAGAGAAGAGGGCCACAGGAAAGGCCAAGGGGGTCCGGAGTGGTCCCGCCGCAAGGGTACCTCGGACGCGACGTCCGAAGACAAGGCCCATTCCCCCGCCGCCAAAGACGATGCGGGTGAGGAGGAGGAGGAGAGCGACTCTCCCCTGATGGGGGGAGGAAGAAGAGGGCGGCCCCGCAACTCTGGAGGCGGAGGCGCCCAAAAGGGGGAAGGGCTCCCTCGCGGATAACTCTGCATGGGACGTCGATGACAGTCCGGAGAGATGCCCCCGCGCTAAGCCTCGGGTCGCATCGTAAGTACTAATACCTTATCCTCCCGTGAAGTTTCCCCTCCTCGTTGTATTGAGACGATTGGTTATGTTATTCTAGTTTGGCCCACAACAGCCCTCCACGATCCTCGTCAGGAGGCTCGCTGGATTCAAAGGCGATGGCCATCGACTCCCCGCCGGCCGCACACTCCCCCGAGACCAGGGATGATGCGGAGGTGTTGTCCCAAAGGACTGTTCCCGGCGGGGGAGAGGCTCAGGAGGCACCTGTAGGTGAAACCCCCGTCGCCAGACACCAAGGGGAATCAATCCCCCCGGAGACTGGCGGGGAGGGCCGTATACAATTCGGCCCTCAATCGTACTCAATTCCGGAGACCGAGGCGGCTCCAGAATCCAGCACACACCGTACTTCGAAAGAAGGGGAATGCCTATTCCGCCGGTGGCCCCTGTCCAACCAGGGGCACCGGATAATCTGTTGGAAGCGCTGTGAGGCACTTCCATTAAGGATGAGCACCGTGTCCTTATGGGCACGGTGATTGAAAGGGTTCAGTCCGCCAAGAGTGGACTAACCGAGGCCTGCAGCAACCTGCTGACAGGTTTTGAGGTAAGTGACGCCAAAAAGGAGAGAATCCCAATGTAGATAGCAGCCCCTGAGACACTATTCGGTGTTCGGAAAGAAAAAAACCGGACAAAGGATCAATCTCCTATGACAGGAAACTAACTAATTTTTACTTAAATACAGGCATCGTTGCTGGCCATGGCCTCGCATACTGCCGAAGTCTCCGGACTGAACCAGAAACTGGCGGAGGCCGAGGTAGAGCTGAGCCAAGTGAAGAGGCAGCTCCAGGAGAAACAAGGTAAGCAATAACCTATTATATATTCGAAAAGAAGAAGATGATATGTGATGACCAAAATGCCATGATTTGTACAGAAGCAACGACCAAGGTCGAGGCCTTGAGAAAGGCCCTGGCCGAAGCCGAGGGGAAGGCTGTCCAACAGCAAGCCGCCCGTAAGAAGCTCAAGGCCCGGGTCGGCGAGGTCCAGTAGGAGCTCCAGGACGTGGTGAAGAAGTGTGAAGTTTTGGAGCGCGAGGCGTCAGCTCGAGAGGCCGCACTTACCAAGGCTCGTTAGAGCGCAGAGGCCGCACGGAATGAGGCCCGGGACGCTCTCCAGGAGATCCAGGAGGCGAAGAAGATCACAGCGGGTAAGGCGTTTAACATGCAAAGCAAGTATGAGGAGAGAAAGTACCTTTAAGAACCCGGATTCAGAGTTGCCCAGGGGCTTTTGTGGACCTGCCGCACAGTGTATCCGATGCTGCGGAGTTCTTCCGAGCCAGGGAAGGGGATTCTCCGGAGAAGCTGTTTTGGTCGCAGCATGCTGTGCCAGAACATCCGGTGCCCTTTCCTGATCAACTGAAACAGTTGGTCGAGCTGCACAGGATGGCTGAACTGGCCATGAAGGATTTAATAATCCAGCTATGGCCATTCGAAGATATACCTAGCAGTTATTTTGGCCTTGTGAAGAGGGTGGTGGAAGCCTGTCCACGGCTAGACATCGTCAAGCGATCAGTCTGCGTCGAGGGTGCCCGCATGGCCTTCGCTCGTTGCAAGATGTGGTGGGCGAAGATGGATGCCGTCGAGGTGGCCCGAGGGCCACCGGAGGGCAAGGAGCACCACACACCCGAGCGATATTTTGATGTCCTGGAGGGATCTCGACTTGTAGCGACGCAGTGCGGGAAGGACGTTATTCTCGAATAAATACATTCATATTTTGCCTTGTATGATGAAAACAAATCCGCTTTGTAATATAATTTTTATTATGTTTTAATTGTATCCTCCTGTGCGGCCGTGTTGCATGAAATCTGAGGGTTGGCCAGTCGTCGGCTTCTGCCCTCACGTAGGTAGTCCGGAGGTGTTCGCGATGGTATCTAATCAATCTTGATCCAATTATATGGTCCTTGAAGGAGTTGTTTAGCGCAACGAACCAGGCAACCAGACTATACGGCTTGAACACCCTCACTTAGCCATAGGAGTTTTATAATAAAACATAGGCACCGCCCCTGGTATACGAACCAGAGTGCTGTCAGCATCTGATTGGGAAGTACCGATCCTTCGCGTAATGCGGAAAAATCTCCAATGATTTGAGACCTTCGAATAGCTGACCGGCTCTCGCCGCATCATGACAGTCAGTGTCGGTGTCAAAACCAGCGGATCTCGGGTAGGGGGTCCTAAACTGTGTGTCTAAGGCGGATGGTAACAGGAGGCAGGGGACATGATGTTTTACCCAGGTTTGGGCCCTCTTGATGGAGGTAAAACCCTACGTCCTGCTTGATTATTCTTGATAATATGAGTAGTACAAGAGTTGATCTACCACGAGATCAAAGAGGCTAAACCCTAGAAGCTAGCCTATGGTATGATTGTATGTTGTCCTACGGACTAAAAGCCTCCGGTTTATATAGACATTCGAGGGGGCTAGGGTTACACATAGTCGGTTACAAGGAAGGAGATCTACATATCCGTTGCCAAGCTTGCCTTCCACGCCAAGGAGAGTCCCATCCGGACACGGGAAGAAGTCTTCAATCTTGTATCTTCATAGTCCAACAGTCCGGCCAAAGGATATAATCCGGCTGTCTGGATACCCCCTAATCCAGGACTCCCTCAGTAGCCCCTGAACCAGGCTTCAATGACGATAAGTCCAGCGCGCAGATTGTCTTTGGCATTGCAAGGCGGGTTCCTCCTCCGAATACTTCATAGAAGATCTTGAACACGAGGATCGTGTCCGGCTCTGCAAAAGAAGTTCCACATACCACCGTAGAGGGAATGATATTTACACAAATCTAATCTACTAACGTACCCCGTAGTGTGACATCACACCACAGCCAGGTCTTTATTCAAATCGTTTTTCATAACCTATCTCAGCATGTTTCGCGAGGCGGTTTCCTTGGCACGTCTTGTCGAAGCAGAGATCGTGTCCCCTTATTACGGGATTCCCATTAATACGGACGTGGCTAACCCAACTGCGCCTATTAGTAGGACTCCTAAATCTTAGGCAAGTCCCAAACGGCCACGAGGAGGACGCTTGATATTCACCCTCTTTATAAAGGGGACAATGTATTTTCCTCTCTATCTTAATCGAATCCGCCTCTCGCATCGAGTTCCAACACCCAAAGCTTAGGTTTAGGCGCTTCGGAGCTTCAACTATGTCCGGATCCAACCTTCAAGGTCGGTGGATGCCTTCCTCCGTCACAGAGGAGGACATCAAGAAGTTGAGAGAGGCCAGATATCTGACCGCCGAAATTTCACATCGGCTGCCTGCCCGAGGGCAGGTCGTCCCTACTACCGAACCCAACGAGAGCGTCGTGTTCGTCTCCCACTTCCTCCGAGGACTAGGCCTCGCTCTGGACCCCTTTGTTAGGGGTCTTATGTTCTATTACGGGCTAGATTTTCACGATCTGGCCCCGGATTCCCTTCTTCACATCACGACATTTATTGTCATATGCGAGGCCTTCCTCTGCATTACCCCTCACTTCGGCCTGTGGCTCAAGACCTTCGATGTGAAGCCAGAGATGATCGAGGGGCAGCACGCAGCGTGCGGAGGCGCTTCAATAAGAAAAATTGCTGACGCACCCTGGCCTGAGGGTTACTTCCCAGAGGTGTCCGGATTGTGGTAGCGGGAGTGGTTCTACATCACAGCTCCCCGAACTGGCAAGTGGGTAGCTGCCCCCACCTTCCACTCAGGCCCCCCACCACAACTGATGTCATGGATCAGCAGGGGGCTAAGCTGGGGTCCAGCCAAGGACGTGCCAACACTGCAAAGCCGTATCCGAGATCTCTTCGAGAGAGATATCAGTCTGGTTATGGTAGTGCAAGTTATGCTAGTCCATCAAGTCCAGCCTTGCAAACGCCGGCCCCTTCGCATGTGGGAATTCAACCCGGAAGGACCGCGAGCTATCCAACATTTCCTCGGCATGACGCACGAAGAGATGTACAAATTGTTCTTCGGACCACAAATAATGTGTCCGGACATCACTGAGGATGCAGGTCTGAGCTGCAATCACCCGGATACCCAAGTAAGTAGCCCCGCATCTGAACACACTGTCTGTTTTATTCATAGCAACATTGCCCTAAAAAAGAAAAACTGCTCTTGGTCTAGGATTGGATAGTGAAGGCAAAGTTGATCAGGGGTCCGGCCCCCCTCCCTGAGACCTCACCAAATCCCGTGCTAACCAGGATGCTGGAGATCGCGCCTTATCAAGCGCCCTTGGGAGAAGATAAAGGGGGGAACAAGGAGGTTAGCGCCTCCGCGAAGGAGGTTAGCCGGGGAGGAGGGATGAAACTTCCTCTCCCTAGGGAAGGAAGAGGACCGCCTGCGAGGACCCGGAGACAATGGTCTCCAAATGGGGGAAGAAATCTTTGCCGGAGGGTCCTGCCTCGGGGGCTACCCTGGCCGCACTATGCCCTCAAGGGGATCAGCCCTCCATCGAGCTGTATGTAAAAGGATACTTAATAATGAAAATATCTCGCTTTACTTCTGAGGAAAACAACCGAAGCATTTATCTTGCAGTTCAGATCTTAGCCCTTCTCAGCAGAGCTCGTCTTCAGGGGATCTTCTTCCAGAGATGACGGAGAGCGAAACGCCTCCCCCTGACACACCACCTCATGAGGCGGGCGACCCCGAGGTGTCGTCGCGGAGGGTTTCTCCTGATCCGGCAAGGCCAGAAGGTAATCCTATGGCCACCCGAAGTCCTCAGTATCCGGCTCTTGAAGAGAGCAATCAAAAGAGTCCGGCACCGTCTCGTGTGCGGTCGGACGTACTGAGGGATCTGCTAGAGGAAGTGGCTATCTCAGAAGAGCACCGCACGTTGATGGGTACGGTGATTGAAAGGATTTCGTCCGCCAAAAGCGGGCTGCATGAAGCCTTTGTGAGTCTACTGGCGGGTTTTGAGGTACATGAAATGATGTACATTTTTTACAGTACCGCACATTTTTAGATGTGCCCTATGTAGATAGTAGCCCCTAAGACTCTGGTTGTCGTCGAAAACGGCGGCAAACAAAGGATCATAGTCCCAGGTAATAACCTGATTGCCTTTATGTGCAGGTGGTTGAAGCTCCGGTGGCTAGCCGGATTGATGGGTTTGCCGAACTAAGGCGGCAGCTAGATGCGGCAGATGCTGACATCGTGCTTGTCAACAAGCGGCTTGACGAGGCACAGGGTCAGTGATTTTTCTGGTGATCGTCACATAGTAAGAGCAGCATGATGCCAGTATCTTTAATATGTTGTGACTACAGATGGAGCTGCCACCGTGGAGACCCTTCGGGCGGAACTTTCCCAAGCCAAGGAGCACACAAGGAGCAGCAATGCGGCCGCTTTAAAGGCGGCCAAGGATTTAAGGGCCGAACAGGCTGCACATTGCTAGAGCAAAGAAAAAATTGCCAAGATGGCCGTGGAGTTAAAAGATGCTGCTGACCGTTACCGGCTTCTTGAAGAGGAAAACCGGGCAAAGGCGACGGACCTGGAGAAGGCCCGGGTGGCTGCCAAGGAAGCCCGCTCCAAAATTAGAGCGACGAAGGAGGAGCTGAATCAAGCTGTGGATACCCTTTCTGGGAAGCCATTCTTGTTACGGACTAAGTTCGGAGATCCAAAATATGCTCCTCTAGACCAGCTATGAAGTTCTGCGGACGAGTACATGGATTTGGCTGCAAGTGCTGCTGATGCGACCGAGTACTTGAAGGATCAGAAGGGTCCTGAAGTGGAGAAGTTGTTCTGGTCACAGTTTCACGCTCCAGTCCGTCCACTGTTGCTGAATGAGCGATTGACCGGTTGGGCTGAGCTCCATAGATTATCCGGACTTGCCATGAGGTCTGTAGTGGATCATCTGTGGCCAGGAGGGCCAAGGCCGAATAGCTACTTTAGCTTGGTGCAACAATTCCTTGGTCCTGTGCCACGCATCGATGCTGTGAAGAGGTCGGCGTGCATAGAGGGCTCGCGGATGGCCCTTGCCCGTGTCAAAACATACTGGGCGGAGATGGATGCCAGCATTGTTGCGGCAGAGGGTTCGGCCATAGCCCGAGCGGCTGCCGAGCACTACTTTGAAGAAGTTCTTGAAGGCGCTCGTTTGATAGAGGCTCAGTGCTCGAAGAATATTATGTTTAAGTGACATGTATTCCCATTGTAAGAACAATATTTTATTGAATTTATCAAGGCTGTATTTACACTTTTGCCCGAAAGTGCTATGATGCCTCCTGTGCGGCCGTTTATGTATATATGTATATAACCTGAAAGATGGCAGTCGTCGGCTTCAGCCCCCATGCATATAATGCGGGGATGTTCGCAGAAGACGCATGTTCACACTTGATCCAACGTCTTGGTCCATTAAGGAGGTGATAGCGCGGTGAACTAGGCAATCGGACTATAATGCTTTAACACTTTCACTTAGCCAGAGGAGTTTGACAGTGGGGCTACTATATAGCCCCTGGTGGCTCCGCGCTGATCCGGATTCGGGGCGCGTACATGCCTGGCCGCGAAACGGCCCTTCGTTAAGGCAGAGGTATCCCGAAGATTCCGCTTGGTCATCGAGTGGTTAACTAGTCTCACGCTATATCATGACAGTCAGTTTTCGGCTTTCTCTATTAAGGTGCTCGTCCGGATGAACCAGCGCACAATCGCAATAGTTCTCATGGTGCCGCCTTAGCCGATAGAGCGGAACGTAAGGCAGCAAAACATAGGAGCCAGGCAAACCCAACATTTGACCAAAGACATGATTCGGAACTGATGCATATAAGGCCAAACTCGCGACGCCAAACACTCCCTAGGGATTCGGTCTTTATGTTGTAAACCGGGTCAAAACAGTGCCCTTTGTAATAAGCCCCTGGTGTCCAGGTACATGCAATTATTCTGACATGGCCACATGCCAATACGTCAGTATTCTGACAGTAAAAAAGGTTTACGCAGGGTCTTAATCTAAAAAGAATCCTTGGAACGGGTCCCTGCTGCATGTCTGCGCCTGTGTCTCCGTTGTGCCGTATTCTGGACAGGTGTAGCATGATGGTCATCTGGAAAAAGAGTAAAGTTGTCATGCAAAAGGTAGGTTATCCTAAATAAACCATGCATAGTTCAAAATGAGTAAAGTTGAGCCTAATTGTCACTTGTTTGCGTGCGTTGAGCCCCTTGTATTGTAATAGGGGTATAGCCATCAAACCTGTATCAATTACATATAGCTGCGCCGGACTCGTCCACCCGCGTCCCTGGTCTTAACGACCTGTCAGATGCTTTAGTTGGTGAGGCCGTTTAGTGTGCGGCTGGCAGCCGCACGGTCTTCCGCGCGCAAGGAGCGCTCAATATTTCCATTTACTGTAATGATGCCACGTGGACCGGGCATCTTAAGCATGAGAGAAGCGTAATGCAGTATTGCGTTAAAGCGAGCGAAAGCTTCGCGTCCGAGTAGTGCTTGATAACCACTTTGGAACGGAGCGATGTGGAACGTTAAATTTTCGCTGCGGAAGTTATCGGGAAAGCTGAACATAACCTCTAGTAGCAGGGAGACCATGAAATGGGCCTCTGGGCCTGGCGTTACTCCTTTAAAGGTAGTATTGCCGTGGCTAATTTTTGTTGGGTCTATCCCCATTTTGCGGACCGTGTCCTGATATATTAGGTTTAAACTGCTGCCACCGTCCATCAGGACTCGTGTGAAGTGGTATCCGTCAATTATTGGGTCTAATACCAAGGCAGCCCATCCTGCACGCCAGATACTTGCTGAGTAATCCCGATGGTCAAAGGTGATCAGTTGGGACGACCAGTGGCAGAACTCCACGGTGATAGGCCCTGGGGCATGTGTCTCTAGGAGTGCCGCTTTGTTTCTCCCCTTTGTTCCGTGTAACACGTTTACTGTTTTGACTTCTGGTGGGAATTGCTTCTGTTCCCCAGTGCTTTGCTTGCGAGGCTCGTCCTCGTCTTCGCTTGGTGTATCCTGCCCCTCATGTTCGGCGTTGAGCTTGCCGGACTGCTTGAAGACCCAACATTCTCTATGGGTATGATTTGCAGGTTTATCGGGGGTGTTGTGGATCTGACATATTTTATCCAGAATCTTGTTTAGGCTGGACAGTTCGTCTCTGTTGCCTTTGGAGGGCAGCTTTTGTTGACCTGGCCGAGAGCTTCTAAATCCGGCATTTACCGCCGTTCTCTTCGGGCTGTCTTCTTTATTCCGGCGCTTGTTTTTGCTGTGTCGTGGTTTCCCGTTTCCTTCCTTGACTTCGGACGTAGTTGGGTCGCTGGTGCTGCATCGGGCTAACCAGCTGTCCTCGCCTGCGCAAAAGCGGGTCATGAGGCTTGTTAATGCTGCCATTGTTCTCGGCTTTTCTTGGCCGAGGTGTCTGGCAAGCCATTCGTCTCGAACGCTGTGCTTAAAAGCTGCTAAGGCTTCGGCGTCCGGGCAGTCGACTATTTGGTTCTTTTTAGTGAGAAACCTATTCCAAAGCTTTCGGTCTGACTCTCCGGGCTGTTGAGTTATATGACTCAAATCGTCTGCATCCGGTGGTCGGACATAGGTCCCTTGAAAATGTGCCCGAAAAGCGTCTTCGAGCTCTTCCCAGCTTCCAGTGGAGTTTTCGAGGAGGCTTTTAAGCCAGTGCCGAGCTAGCCCTTTGAGCTTGAGGGGTAAGTACTTGATGGTGTGGAGATCGTCTCCTCGAGCCATATGGATATGGAGGATGTAGTCCTCAATCCAGACCCCAGGGTCTGTCGTTTCGTCGTACGCCTCTATGTTTACGGGTTTGAATTCCTCTGGAAATTCATGGTCCAGCACCTCATCGGTGAAACATAGGGGGTGTGCGGCACCCCTGTATTTGGGTGTACCATGGTGTTGGGATGTTTGTTGTGTTGCATTGCGTGCTGGAGCACGCTTGCGTGGCCCGTAGATGGATCTGGTTGCGCTGTCCTTTTGATGCGAGCCCTCACGTGGATCGTGTACTGGCTTATGTGCGGCATCGTTTGCCGCTCTATGTTGGCCACGAGGTCGTCTATCCGACCGGATGGCCGTTTTGTTTTTTGATTGTGGGGGATCTAAGGCCTCCTCATCGAATTTAGGTAGCAACTTTCGCTTCGGGTAGCTCTTGGTATGGCGATTACCGCCGTATTTCGCTGTAGTGTTGAGTACTTCACTCCATTTGATTCTGAGTGTGTCTTGTGCTGCCCTGAGCCTTTGCTTCTACTTTTTCAGACTCCTCGCAGTGGCAACAAGCTTTTGATGGGTATTTTGTTGCTCCGGGTGCCTGTCCGGTGTGATGTCATCCGGACTGTTATCTTCGGCGGAGTCGGGTTGTTCGGTTTGATTCTTCGTGTTGCCGTGGTCGGACGATGGTTCACTGCCGTGTTTGTCGTCCGCTGGCTCACCTTGCTCTATCGCTGGGTCTATATGATCATTGTTTCTGCCGAGGCAGGATTTGGAGCGGCGCTTACGCCGCCGCTTTGACTGCTTCTCGAGGGAACAACCCCTCGCTGTGTCCTTCCGTTCTTCGTCGTCGTTTTCTTTGGGTGCGTCCACCATGTATACATCATATCATGAAGTGGGCATCCAGTGCCCTGTGGGCAGTGCTTCCTGTTCGTCTCCTGCATCGTCGTCCATGCCGTCGATGTCTTCAGAGTCGAAGTTGAGCATGTCGGTCAAATCATCGACAGTGGCTACTAAGTGGGTGGTGGGTGGGCGGCGAATTTCTTCGTCATCCGCATCCCAATTCTGTCGGACATGGTTCGGCTAGGGATCTCCTAACAGAGAGAGAGAGAGCTTACTGAGTTCAGTATGTCGCCGAAGGGCGAGTGCTGAAAGATATCCGCGGAGGTGAACTCCATGATCGGCGCCCAGTTGGATTCGATAGGCACGGGCGCAGGCGGTCCGTAGTCCGTGGCCGGGGAAGAATCCGGCAGTTTGGCGTCACGGCTGTCATGAAGGGTAAGGTCGATACTCGGCTCGATCGCCGATGAGAGTGCGGCCTCCGCGTGGGGTCTATCCACCCATCACTGGATGGCGCGATTGGCTCTGATTTGAGGGTCGGAGCGGTCGCCGGTGTGATCTCCCGAACACTGTCCGATGGTAGAGCTAAGTCATGATCATCGTGACCATGCGGCGCACTCGGCAAGGGCTCGAATCCTTTGAAGATCAAGTCTCCGTGGATGTCGGCTGTGTAGTTCAAGTTTCCAAATCTGACCTGATAGCAAGGGTCGTAGCTCTCGGTCTGCTCTAGATGGCCAAGCGAGTTGGCCGTAGTGCAGAGCAGCCGAATACAAAGATCTGTCCGGGGAGAAAAGTCTCACCCTGGACTGCATCGCTATCGATGATCGAAGGAGCCATCAAGCCTAGTGATGACGACACAGAGGAACTCTCAATGAAAGCACCAATGTCGGTGTCAAAACCGGCGGATCTCGGGTAGGGGGTCCCGAACTGTGCGTCTAAGGTGGATGGTAACAGGAGGCAGGGGACATGATGTTTTACCCAGGTTCAGGCCCTCTTGATGGAGGTAAAACCATACGTCCTGATTGATTATTCTTGATAATATGAGTAGTACAAGAGTTGATCTACCACGAGATCAGAGAGGCTAAACCCTAGAAGCTAGCCTATGGTATGATTGTATGTTGTCCTACGGACTAAAACCCTCCAGTTTATATAGACACCGGAGTGGGCTAGGGTTACATAGAGTCGGTTACAAGGAAGGAGATCTACATATCCGTATTGCCAAGCTTTCCTTCCATGCCAAGGAGTGTCCCATCCGGACACGGGACGAAGTATTCAATCTTGTATCTTCATAGTCCAATAGTGCGGCCAAAGGATATAATCCGGCTGTCCGGATACCCCCTAATCCAGGACTCCCTCAGTCGGTTTTCGGCTTTCTACTGAGGTGCTCATCTGGTTTAGACCAGGGTACAATGGCAGTAGTTCTCCCTTTACTACCCTAGCCGATGTAGCGGAACGTAGGGTAGCAAGCACAGGAGCCGGGCGACCCAACTATTGACCAAAGACATGATTCGGAGCCAATGCATACAATGCTAAATTCGGGGTGCCGAACTATACTTATAAGAAGTGTTCGGACTTTTGTTGCCGTAATGTGGGGTGCTATAAAGACCCTGGGAAACATCAAAATGTACCAAAGTGTACGGGTGCTACCTGATGGGGTTATCCACAGGGAAACTGAAAAAAAGAAAAGAGAGAAAGGAAATAGTAAAGATGTAAAGGTAAAAAGCTGGGGTCCTACAGCTCCAGCTACAAACTGTTTTCGTTGTAATGTTATTAGTACGGCAAGGCGCATTGATACATGTAGTGTAATAAGCGACATGCTATTTAACATGCCGAAATTAGGGGAGAGCTGCATGTGGGTCCTGGAAAACAGGTAGAGTTATCGTTAACGGTATCACCTAAAAATTCCCCGTATATCTGCGCTCCTCGCCATCTTGGTGTATTTATCCTTCAAGAGGACCGATAACCAGACTACCCGATGGGTCATGTAGGATTAAAACCTGAAAGAAAACAAGCAAAAGTAAAAGTATGTGTGTATCCGATGTCGGTTGAGCCGTGCCATGGATCACAAGCTAGCTATGCCTCCGTCGATGCCCATGGAATTTTGAGTGTGTAGTTATGTATGCGTGGTACGCAGGCCACCGCTTGATCGGTACTAAGACTGAGGCCGGATTGCTAGTCGAGCTCCTCACGAGCCGAGCTCTCCTGCTGCAGAGTAGTTCGGACCCTCTTAAGGGTGTCCGAGGGCTCGGCAGCTGAATGAAGGTTTTGCTTGAGAAGGCTGCTTTGTACTTCTGCGGCTAGGGCAGCTGTGTGCTCTTTTGTACGGGGAGAGCATTCCGTATTGCCATTGACTGATATGACGCCACGTGGGCCGGGCATCTTGAGCTTGAGATAAGCATAGTGTGGTACTGCGTTGAATCGAGCAAACGCAGTTCGTCCGAGCAGTGCATGATAGCCGCTGCAGAATGGGACGACATCGAAGACTAACTCCTCACTTCAGAAGTTGTCCGGAGATCCGAAGACAACCTCTAGTGTGATTGAGCCCGTACAACGGGCCTCTATGCCTAGAATGACTCCTTTAAAGGTGGTCTTTGTAGGCTTGATCCTTAATGGGTTAATGCCCATTTTTCGCACTGTCCTAATAGAGAAGATTGAGGCTGCTACCGCCGTCCATAAGGACACGAGTCAGGTGGAACCCATCAATTATTGGCTCTAAGACCAGTGCGGCTGAGCCTCCGTGAGAGATACTGGTCGGGTGATCCCGGCGATCAAAAGTGATCGGGCATGACGACCATGGATTAAATTTTGGGGCGACTGGCTCTATCGAGTAGACGTCCCTGAGCGCACGCTTGGGCTCCCTCTTGGGGATGTGGGTAGCATATATCATGTTCACCGTTTTGACCTGAGGAGGGAACTTCTTCTGTCCCCCTATGTTCGGTTGCGATGGCTCTTCGTCATCGTCATCGCTTTGCGATCCCTTTTCCCTGTTCTCGGCGTTTAATTTGCCGGCCTGTTTGAAAACCCAACACTCTCTATTTGTATTATTAGGAGGCTTGTTGGGGGTGCCGTGAATCTGGCATGGACGATCAAGTATGCGGTCCAAGCTGGATGGGCCCAAATTGTTCTTTTGGAACGGATTCTTCCGCTGACCGGACTTAGAGCCACTGAATCTAGCGTTAACCGCCGTATCCTCGGTGTTGTCACTGTTGTTTCGGCGCTTGTATCTATTGCGTCGAGACTTGTCTTTGTTGCTTTTAAATTCAAGGGTGCCGGTGTAGCTTGCATTGTTTTTGCGACGGGCCAACCAACTGTCCTCGCCCGCACAAAAGCGGGTCATGAGTGTCATGAGGGCCGCCATGGATTTTGGATTTTCTTGGCCGAGGTGGTGAGCGAGCCATTCGTCGCGGATGCTATGCTTGAAACCTGCTAAAGCTTCGGTGTCCGGACAGTCGACAATTTGGTTCTTTTTAGTTAAGAGCCTTGTCCAGAATTTCCTGGCGAACTCTCTAGGCTGTTGAACTATATGGCTTAAGTCATCAGCGTCCGGAGGTCGAACATATGTGCCTTCGAAGTTGTCGAGGAAAGCCTCTTCCAAGTCCTCCCAGCTACCAATGGAATTTTCAGGCAGACTGTTTAGCCAATGCCGAGTTGTCCCTTTGAGTTTTGGAGGGAGGTATTTTATGGCGTGGAGGTCATCCCCGCGGGCCATATGGATGTGGAGAATGAAGTCCTTGATCCACACCGCAAGGTCCGTGGTTCCATCATATGATTCTATGTTCACGGGCTTGAATCCTTCTGCGAATTCGTGATCCAGGACCTCATTAGTGAAGCAATGAGGGTGTGCGGGGCCTCTATATCGGGTCGTATCGTGATGCAGCTCTAATAGAGTCCGTCTGCGGTGTTCAGCCCGCACATGACTGGGTTTGTCACTCCGAATGGGTGGCCGTTGTCGCGTGTCGAGGTGCTTCCTCGCGATCCGTAGATTGATCTGGTATGTCCTGCTTTATTGTTCAGGTTCTGCCGAAGGTCATATGTATGGTCGTGGGCTAATTTACCTCTACCTAAGTGATGAGGCGGGGTGGGCGGGTGTTCGGCATGAGTTGTCGTTTTGTCCCGACCGCATGGTGGTCGGTCGGCCGTATTTTGCGATGATGGTATGTACTCCGGCGCCTCCTCATCGAACTGAGGTAGCAATTTGCGCTTTGGGTAGATTTTGGTTGGGCGCTTGAGGCCGTATTCTTCGGCTGCTAGGACATCAGTCCATTTATCATTGAGCAGATCTTGGTCAGCTTGAAACTTTTGCTGCTTCTTTTTCAGGCTCCTTGTCGTGGCTATTAGCTGGCGCTTGAAGCGCTCCTGCTCAAGAGGTTCCTCAGGCACGATGAAGTCTTTGGTGCCGAGGCTCACCTCATCTTTGGAGAGCGGAAGGTAATTATCGTCCTCCGAATCTTCGTGTGTGGCCTATTTAACAGGGCTAACTTGCTCATCTTCTTGTTCATCTTGTTTGTTTGCTTTATCGACGGGGTCTTCATTGTCTTCGGCACCTTCCGGAGTGTCATCTTCTCATGTGCCGGTGTTGTTGTCTTTACTGAAGTGTGCCTTAGAGTGGCGCCGCTGACGCCGACTCTTGGATTGTATTTCGGAAGGTTTATCCTCAACTGGGTCTTCCTTATCGTCGCCGTTGTTCTCCTTTGGTGAATCCACCATGTAAACGTCATACGAGGAAGTGGCCGTCCAGCGTCCGGTGAACGGTGGGTTCTGGGCCTCTTCTTCTCCGGCATCGTCGTCCATACCATCGATGTCCTCGGAGTCGTAATCAAGTTCGTCAGTCAAATCCTCGATCGTGGCTATAAAGTGGGTGGCAGGTGGGAAGTAAAATTCTCCATCGTCAGCCCCTAGTTCGGCTGAGAGTCCTCCACCAAGGACAGGTTTTTTTAACGAGTTCAGCACATCGCCCAAAGGCGAGTGCTGGAAGATGTCTGCGGCTTCGGAACCCGCGGTCGGAGACGAGTCCGGCATTCCGGTGGCATAGGCATCGTGTGAGACCAGGTCCATGTGCGGCTCAAACACCATGGAATCTGCGGCCTCGAAGGTGGGGTTAATCCTTCCGTCTTTGGATGGCGCGGCCTGCTCCGGCTCTAGGGGCAGAGCGGTTACAAGAGCGATCTCCTAGATGCGGCCCGATGACAGATTTAGGTCATGATAATCGGGGTGACTGGGAGCGGCCACCGCGGTATCAAATCCGGCGAAGATCAAGTATCAATGGATGTCTGCGACATAGTTCATGCTTCCGAATCTGACCTGATGGCCAGGGGCGTAGCTTTCGATCTGCTCCAGATGGCCAAACGAGTTGGCCCGTAGTGCGAAGCCGCCGAACAAGAAGATCTGTCCGGGGAGGAAAGTTTCTCCGCAGACAGCGTAATTATTGACGATTGAAGGGGCCATCGAACCTTTCAGCGACAGCATAGAGGAACTCTCAATGAAAGCACCAATGTCGGTGTCAAAACTGGCGGATCTCGGGTAGGGGTACCCAAATTGTGCGTCTAAGGTTGATGGTAACAAGAGACAGCGGACATGATGTTTACCCAGGTTCGGGCCCTCTCTATGGAGGTAATACCCTACTTCCCGCTTGATTGATCTTGATGAATATGAGTATTACAAGAGTTGATCTACCACGAGATCATAATGGCTAAACCCTAGAAATCTAGCCTGTATGACTACGGTATTGAGTATATCCTTTCCAGACTACACCCTCCGGTTTATATAGACACCGAGGGGATCTAGGGTTACATAGAGTCGGTTACATAAGATGGAATCTTCATGGTTGTTCGCCAAGCTTGCCTTCCACATCAAGGAGAGTCTTATCCGGACACGGGTACAGTCTTCGGTCTTCATATCTTCACAGCCCATCAGTCCGGCCCCTAGATAACAGGCCAGACGCCCGAGGACCCCGTAGTCCAGGACTCCCTCAGCCGTCCTTTTCTTGGTGTGGCACTTATTTGAAGGTAGACTTTTTTCGGATGTGTTTTCTTAACACGCGTGTTGTTTTTTATTTTAACTTTTTTAACAAAGTGTATGTATTTTATTTTTGTTTTACTGTCTGAACTTCATTGTTCTTCACAAAGAACTGCATCATGTGCATTTTCATGTAGTCTGTCTTATTTTAGTCAGGCCATTTTTGGGCCGGCCCATTTTATGTGACCCTTTGCCACACGCGGGCCCCCTCTGTGTCCCTTCCAGGCGATCCCACCACTCCGCTGACAGGGAGAGTGACCGAGAACAATCCCCTCTCCTCTCTTGCAGTTTCTCCTGAGGCATCTCTCCCTCGAGCAAAACCGCCGTCGCCTGCAGCAACCGCCATCGCCCGAGGAACCGCCGCCCTCAAGAGGTCCTTATTCCTGCATTTCGCGTCGCCGTCCGCTCCGCGAGCCCTTGCCGCTGCGCTCCCGCAGCCCTTTCCTGTCCGTTCCCATCACTGCCCCCCCCCCTCCACGCTGCCGTCACCGCACCATTTTCTGTGGTACGTTCCGCTTGGCCTCGGTCTTGATCGTCCCCTTGTCTTGTTTTGTGATTCTCGTAGCTGTTGTTGCTGTTTTTGCTTGTGTAATTTTTCCGTAGGCAGTCGATTTTATCTCTATTTTGAAGTCGATAGTCATGTGTAGCAAGGTGGATCTAGGGTTTCATGAGATTTTCGCCGATTTTGTTGCTTATATCTATCACTTCGTCCTTGTGCTGCAGGCAAACGCAATGTCTTCGCCGAGCAGAGTGGGAGGAGGAGTTCAGGGTATGTGGAGTGCTTATTTTAGGCTTTGCTTATTTTGTTTGATGTTTATCTAGTTTCCTAATTCATCTTGCATATTGGTTTATGTTTTTTTAGTTGTCAGCGTTTGTTTGCATTATTTTGTCATGTGATGTTTTGTAATTTCTGTTTCTGGTTCTTTTTGAATCCAGTAGGTGATTGTAGTGCTCATAATGATACACCAATTGGCTCTCGTTGTCCTAGTTGTAAGGATCATGGTGTCGAGGGAGGACATGAAGTGAATTCGCCGATTGAATCTTCTCCCATAAGTGTGGCCCCTCCTTCTGGTATGTGACTGATTTCTTTATTTTTGTGTATGCTGGTACTTGACGTTGTACAAATTGGCGTTGCCTTGTTGTATCTAGTCCGGCATTTTGTTGGGAACAAACGTGAAGTTAGTGTATGCAACACTGCATTTATTTGTATATGTGAACTCCACTATATGTACGTCTGTAACGCCCTCGATGCGGCAATATCTCCCACGTGTAGAAGCACGACTTAGAGGCATAACCGCATTGAAAGCAATGTCGCAAGTGAGGTAATATTCACAACAACCCATGTAATACATAAGGGAAAGAGATACATAGTTGTCTTACACTCGCCACGTCACACAAATGCATAAATAACATTACATTGATCCAGTTACACTCAAGGTCCAACTACGGAACCAAAAAGAAGATAAACCCCAAATGCATCATAGTCCCCGATCGCCCCAACTGGGCACCACTACTGATCATTTGGGAAAGACACGTAGTATCGTCCTGAGTCCTCATCGAACTCCCACTTGAGCTCAGTTGAATCACCTGGAGCGGTATCATCGGTCCCTGCATCTGGTTTTGGAAGTAATCTATGAGTCACGGGGACTCAGCAATCTCACACCCTCGCGATCAAGACTATTTAAGCTTATAGGAAGGGTAAAACGTATGAGGTGGAGCTGCAGCAAGCGACTAGCATATTTGGTGGCTAACATACGCAAATGAGAGCGAGAAGAGAAGGCAAAGGCACGGTCAAACAACTATGATTAAGAAGTGATCCTAGAACAACCAACGTCAAACATAACTCCAACACTGTGTTCACTTCCCGGACCCCGCCGAGAAGAGACCATCACGGTTACATACGCGGTTGATCAATTTTAAATTAAGTTAAGTTTCAGGTTTTCTACAACCGAACATTAATAAATTCCCATCTGCCCATAATCGCGGGCACGGCTTTTGAAAGATCAAATCCCTGCAGGGGTGTCCCAACTTAGCCCATCACAAGCTCTCATGGTCAACGAAGGATATTCCTTCTCCCAAGACAATCCGATCAGGCTCGGCATCCCGGTTACAAGACATCTTGACAATGGTAAAACTAAACCAGCAAAGCTTCCCGAATGTGCCGACAAATCCCGATAGGAGCTGCACATATCTCGTTCTCAGGGCACACTCAGATGAGCCAGACGTCGGGTAGGCCAGCCCAGAGTTGCCCCTGGTAGCCCCGGACATCACTCAGTTGGACCAACACTTAGAGAAGCACTGGCCCGGGGGGTTAAAATAAAGATGACCCTCGAGTCCGCGAAACCCAAGGGAAAAAGGCTAGGTGGCGAATGGTAAAACCAATGTTGGGCCATGCTGGAAGAATTTTATTCAAGACGAACTGTCAAGGGGTTCCCATTATAACCCAACCGTGTAAGGAACGCAAAATCAAGGAACATAACACCAGTATGACGGAAACTAGGGCGGCAAGAGTGGAACAAAACACTAGGCAAAAGGCCGAGCCTTCCACCCTTTACCAAGTATATAGATGCATTAAGATAAACAAGATAATATGGTGATATCCCAACAATAAACATGTTCCAACAAGGAACGATCTCCAATCTTCACCTGCAACTAGCAACGCTATAAGAGGGGCTGAGCAAAGTGGTAACATAGCCAAACAACGGTTTGCTAGGACAAGGTGGGTTAGAGGTTTGACATGGAAATATGGGAGGCATGATAAGAAAGTGATAGGTATCGTAGCATAGGCATAGCAAAAGAGCGAGCATCTAGCAAGCAAAGATAGAAGTGATTTCGAGGGTATGGTCATCTTGCTTGCAAAGTTCTCGGAGTTGACTTTATCCTCGTAAGCGTACTCAATGGGCTCCTCGATCACGTACTCGTCTCCCGGCTCTACCCAAGCAAGAACAACAAGCAAAAGGAACACAATCAACCACGTGCAATGCTCAAACAACATGATGCCAAACATGTCATGATATGCGGGATGCGTTATGCGATGCATATGCATGATTTTGAAAGGAATGATTGAACCTGACCTCAACATGGAAAACCAAGAGTTCCACTGGAAATCTGAGTTGATTTCGGTTGAAATCGATATAAAGATCACCGGAATCGGATGCGCGGTTTGGAAATGGCAAGCAAAACGAATACGGCATCGGTCTGCGATTAACAGCAAATGGCCATCCAAATGCATCAAGATAATTAAGCTACTGCACCCAAACATAGCAACAAAATACATGGTAGGGATCCACTCAAGATGCTTGACAAAAGATGAACACTGCGCTACAGCTAATTCAGTCAATAGCAGGTTCAAACAAGCATTGCAAAAGTGCAAATGATAGCAGGTTACAGACTTAGTGAAAATAACAAGTCAGGAATTTATCATCAGGAAGCAATGTTTAGAGCATGATAACTACATGCTACAGGAACATATCGTGTCAAAGCAAAGCATGGCATGAAGCTACTCAAAGCATACAACAAAAGTCTCTTAGTGACCATGAGCCAAAAGGGATCAGAAAATACAATTGCAAGCATATGAACATAGCAAAAACTTAAACAGATTCAGACTTAGTGAAAAAACTGGAGCATGGCAAAACAGACATCAAGTAGGCATGTTTACAAGCTCGATGCACTCACCACAAGGTATTGCATGATAATCTAAGCATACACCCAGCAAGTAGACATGGCATGGAAGCTAGACATGGCAATAACAACATCATAGCATGCACGGATCAACAACAACAAGCTTGGCAAAATTGCAAAACATGTTAACAATCTGCCGGGAACATTTTATAGCAAAAGTAGAGCTCGATTGACTCAAGATAGGGTGCTCCATAATTGCAAACAAAGGCATGTATGGATAGAGCACAACATTATCTACAAAACATCCTTACTGATCATGCTCAAAAGAGGCATAGATCTCTCGGTAGCAACATGAACATATGCCATAAAAATAATAACAGGACAAGGACTTAGAGTATTTGCAAGTCCCTAAATCAGCAACATTAGGTGACCTATTTTGCATGCTTGTGCTAGTCACCACAGAGATCACAAAAATACATGGCATACACCCCTGTAAATATGGCATGGCATACTTCAATACACATGTAGAGCTCGGGATCATAGCATGCACACATTAATCATGGCAAAAATGACAAAAGTACAAATGCTGATAATAATCTGAAACTAACATCACATAGCCCTCTTCCAACAGCATTTCGGGCATCAAGATGAGCTCAAATGAACATGATGCAATGAGATGAAATGAAGTACTCATCGAGACGAACATTTCGATATGCTACACGCACGAATCGGAGCCACGGATGCAGAGTTATGGCATGTCAAAGTATGCAAAATAATTAGGGTTTCAGGGCAAAAGTTAACCAAGATTTGGATCCAGATCTAGGGTTCCTCGCAGCACGCGAACCGAGGCGGCCGGAACAGTGCCCGCCGGAGACACTTGGGGCGCCGGAGTTGGGGGAGATGGTCGGATCCTCTGCGGGGGACGGAGCGTCCGGCCAGGAGGACGATGGTGGCGGTGGCGGCGCCGGCCTCGGGCGGCGCGGTGGGGGCGAGCGCCGGTGGGCGGCGAACTCAACGCCAGCGAGGAGGCGGACGGGCGGCGCGGTGAGGGCTGCGCCCCTCGGGCGAGGCGGCGGCGACCTGGGCCGTGGGGGCCCGACGCGGGCTGCCCGGGCCGCGCGGTGAGAGGTGGCCGGCGTGCCACGTGTCAAGCGCTGAATGGCGCGGGTGGCGGCAGCAACTTCGTCCGCTAGGAGGCGGACATGTCCGGCGGCGGCGCGAGCGGTTTTTAGGGTTAGGGGGTGTTTTGACCCGGAATTTCGGGGGAGAGGGCTATATATAGAGGTAGAGGGAGCTAGGAAGCTCCAAATGAGGTGCGGTTTGCGGCCACGCGATCGTGATCGAACGGCCTAGGTGATGGAGGAGGTTTAGGTGGGTTTTCGGGCACTTTGGAGGGGTGTTGGGCTGCAACACACACGAGGCCTTTTCGCTCCCTCGGTTAACCATTGGAGTATCAAACGAAGTACAAATGGCACGAAACTTGACAGGCGGTCTACCGGTAGTAAACCAAGGCCGCATAACAAGTCTCGGTCCAATCCAAAAACGTTTATCACCCACACACGAAAAGAGGTAGAAAGGGACACCGGAGGACATAGGAGCGCCAGAATGCAAAACGGACAACGGGGAAAATGCTCGGATGCATGAGACGAACACGTATGCAAATGCGATGCACATGATGACATGATATGAGATGCATGACAAAGACAAAACACACAGAGACAAAAAACCCGACAACGAGGAAATAGAATAACTTAGTGCCGGAAATGGCAAGAGTTGGAATACAAATAAGGTAAATTACATCCGGGGTGTTACAACACTCCACCACTACGAAAGGATCTCGTCCCAAGATCTAGGACTGGAAAAACTCCGGGTACTCAGAACGGAGGTGATCCTCGCGTTCCCAGGTGGCTTCACGGTCAGAATGATGTGACCACTTGACTTTGAGGAATTTGATAGACTTGATGCGAGTCTTGCGCTAAGCTTCTTCAAGAATAGCAACAGGGTGCTCACGATAAGACAGGTCTTCTTGGAGATCAATGTCTTCGAAGTTGACGGTGCGGTCAGGAGTCTTGAAGCACTTGCGGAGTTGAGATACATGGAACACGTCATGCACGTTAGCAAAGTTGGATGGAAGCTCAAGTTGATAGGCGAGATCGCCTCTTTTGCTGATGATCTTGAAAGGACCCACGTATCTAGGGGCAAGCTTCCCTTTGATACCGAAGCGATGAGTACCTTTCATTGGAGAGACGCGGAGGTAGACATGGTCTCCGATCTCGAAAGCCAAGTCACGATGCTTACTATCATAGTAACTCTTCTGGAGGGATTGCGCTGCTTTGAGAATATCACGAATGACTTTGCACATTTCTTCTGCCTCTGTGATCAAGTCATTTCCGAGAAGTTGACGTTCACCAGTCTCTGACCAGTTAAGAGGAGTACGGCACTTCCTGCCATAGAGAATCTCGAATGGGGCCTTGCCCGAACTCGCTTGGAAGCTGTTGTTGTAGGAGAACTCGGCATATGGAAGACAATCTTCCCACTTCATACCGAAAGAGATGACACAAGCCCTGAGCATATCTTCAAGAATTTGATTTACTCGCTCGACTTGGCCACTAGTTTGAGGATGAAAAGCTGTGCTGAAGCGAATGTTGGTGCCCATGGCCTTCTGAAAAGAATCCCAAAACTTAGAAGTGAAGATGCTGCCACGATCTGAAGAGATCAACTGCGGAATGTCGTGCAGAGAGACAATCCTGGAGGTATATAGCTCTGCCAACTGAGCTGCTGTGATAGATTCTTTGATAGGAAGGAAATGAGACACTTTAGTGAGTTTGTCAATGACAACAAAGATAGCATCATTGCCATGCTTGGACTTTGGAAATCCAGTCACGAAGTCCATCTCAATATGGTCAAACTTCCATTCTGGAATGGCAAGAGGTTGGAGGAGACCAGCTGGTCGTTGGTGTTCTGCTTTCACTCTTCTGCAGACATCACATTCATTCACGAATTGAGCAATCTCACGCTTCATTTGAGTCCACCAATACGACTGCTTGAGGTCCTGGTACATCTTTGTACTTCCAGGGTGGATAGAGAGGAATGAATTGTGAGCCTCGTTCATAATGACTTTACGAATGTCACATTTAGGCACAACAATGCGATCCTCGAAGAAGAGAGTATCCTTGTCATCAAGACGATAGCACTTGTACTTGGGTTGACTCTTGGCAATCCCAATCTTCACCTTCCTCACCATAGCATCAAGAAGTTGAGCCTCACGAATCTGATCTTCCAGAGTAGGAGAGACTTGGAGGTTGGCGAGGAAACCTTGAGGAACAACTTGACGGTTGACTTTGCGAAAAGCTTCACAAAGCTCGGGTTGGTAAGGCTTGAGAATCAGACTGTTGCAGTAAGCCTTCCTGCGCAATGCGTCAGCAATTACATTGGCCTTGCCTGGAGAATATTCAATACTCGGATTATACTCTTGAATCATTTCGACCCAACGAGTCTGCCTGAGGTTGAGATTAGGCTGAGTGAAGATGTACTTGACACTCTTATGATCAGTGAAGATGTCCACTTTTCTTCCCAATAAGAGATGTCTCCAAGTTAAAAGAGCATGGACAACTGCCGCCAACTCGAGGTCATGAGTGGGGTAGTTCTTTTCGTTGGGCTTCAA
This sequence comes from Triticum urartu, assembly GCF_003073215.2. Classification (NCBI taxonomy): domain Eukaryota; kingdom Viridiplantae; phylum Streptophyta; class Magnoliopsida; order Poales; family Poaceae; genus Triticum; species Triticum urartu. Next base: position 405,553,720 of record NC_053023.1, on the reverse strand, counting down.
CTGGCGAGAGGTATAGGCCACAACTTTCTTCTCTTGCATCAACACTGCACCAAGACCTTGAAGGGAAGCATCATAGAAGACCTCAAACGGTTTGGATTCGTTAGGAGGAGTCAGAACTGGAGCAGTGACTAATTTCTCTTTCAGGGTGTTGAAAGCGATGTCACATTTAGCAGACCACACGTACTTCACATGCTTCGGAGAAGGTTGGAAAGAGGCTTCGTGATCTTAGAGAAGTTCTCAACGAACCTTCGACAATAGCTAGCGAGCCCAAGGAAGCTGCGGAGTTGCTTCACATTCTGAGGTGGTTCCCAATTCACAATTGCAGACACCTTCTCAGGATTAACCGCTATGCCCTTGGCAGAAATGATATGCCCAAGGTAAAGAACCTCATCGAGCCAAAACTCGCACTTTGAAAACTTCGCATAGAACTGATGTTCTCTAAGTTTATCCAGCACCAAACGCAAGTGCTTGGCATGATCCTCCTTGTTCTTGGAAAAGACCAAAATGTCATCGAGGTAGACCAGGACGAAGTCATTTGTGTAGGCGTTGAAGATGAAGTTCATCATGCGAGAGAATGTTGGCGGAGCGTTGACGAGGCTGAAAGACATGACAGTGTATTCATATGAACCATAGCTTGTTCTGAATGTTGTCTTAGGGATATCTTGTTCACGAATGCGAATCTGGTGATAGCCCATACGGAGATCAAGCTTGGATAATACTTGAGCACCTTTGAGTTGTTCAAACAGCTCATTGATGTTGGGAAGTGGGTACTTGTTCTTTATGGTCTTCTTGTTCAATGGACGGTAGTCGACACAGAGTCAGTCCGTTCCATCCTTCTTCTTCACAAAAAGAACTCCACAACCCCATGGAGAAGAACTTGGTCGGATGAGACCCATTCGCTCTTGAATATCGAGTTGTTTCTTCAGCTCCTTCAACTCTTCAGGTCCAAGCTTGTAAGGACGTTTGCAAACAGGTTCCGTGCCAGGCTCTAGATCGATGACGAATTCAACTGGCCGGTGCGGAGGCATTCATGGAAGCTCTTCTGGAAAGACGTCTTGATATTCGCAAACAACTGGGATCTGAGAGATGGCATCCAGCTCACCCTTCTCATTGAGAGAAAACAGACGAATGGTATCATCCCTTGCGGCAAAGACAATTACATCCTTAGACGAATGAGTCAATTGAATCTGTCTGGCAGCACAATCAAGCTGGGCCTTGTGCTTAGAAAGCCAGTCCATTCCGAGAATAAGAGCAATATTCGAGTTAGCAAGGACCACTTGAGAGGATAGAAACTTATAGTCGCCCAACGTGATAGTAACATCGGGGATCATAGCGCTTGCATTCATGAATTTACCCGGAGAAACAACTGATAACTGTCTAGGCAAATCTTGTAAAGGCAACTCATGCTTAGATACAAATGGTCTCGAGAAGAAACAATGCAATGCACCAGTGTCAAAAAGAACTTTTGCAGGAATATCGTTAACAGGAAGGTTACCCATTATGACATCTGACGAGTCCTCTGCCTGAGCTGCGTTCATCAAGTTGACAATAGCAAACTTGGGGTTATGCATGACCACTGCGGTGCTAGCAGATCTCACGGGAGGAGGAGGAGGAGGAAGACGCTTCTGATTGAAGCATTTGTTGGCACAGTGACCCTTTTGCTGACACTTATTGCACGTGACCTCCGAGAGCGGACGGTGATATGGAGCAGTTGATCTTGGAGCTTGAGACGAAGTCGTGTTTTGAAAGCCTGGGTTGGGTGGGTGGGAAGATCCATTGCCACCTTTGCTCTTCTACTGATAAGGCTGACGGAACAGAGGAGGAGGCAGCCAATACTTTTGCTGCTTAGCCACTTGAGTTGAGGAAGAAGGAGTTGCATCTCTGACTCGCTTCTTGGAAGCATCGCACTTGAGTTGAGCAGTCTCTTGCTTCATTGCCATATTGTAGAACTCATCATACTTCTTCGGCTCAAAGAACACGAGAGCTAGTTGGAGATCTTCTCTGAGGCCATCCCTGAACTAATAAATCATGCTCTTCTCGTCAGGGACGTCCTGCTTGGTGAAACGAGCGACCCTCTGGAACAGAATGTTATACTGGTAAACAGACAAGATGCCTTGCTTCAGGTTGCGGAATTCCTCACGCTTGCTCTCAACAACACTCTGAGGAATGTGATGAGCTTTGAAGTCTTGACAGAATTCATCCCAGGTAATCACACGGCCTCCTCTAGAATCTTTGTATTGCTGAAACCACTCCGTAGCTTGGTCTTTGAGTTGGAACGAGGCAAACTTGACAAAGTCCTCAGGCCTGACATTGCTGCACTCGAAATGCTTGCACATATCCACGAGCCAATCATCAGCGTCTGTTGCCTCAACACAGTTGCTGGAGGTCTTTGGCTGGTTAGCAAGGAACTGGTTGAGTGGAGCAAACTGATTCTGATTGTTGCCATGGCCATGATTCCCTTGGTTGCGCTCTTGCAAGAGCTGCATGATCAGCTGCGTGTTTGCATTGGTAGCGTCCATCACAGCTTGACATGCCTCCGGAGGTGGAGGTGGAGGTGGCGGATCAGGATTTGGAGTCGTACGCGTTGGAGGAGCCATCCTGAAGAGGGTGACATCCGTTAGCATCTTGACAGACATATAATGAAGCTGGATCAAATGGATCGAAATTGCAACATATAGTCTTAACATCCGGACAAAATGAACGAATGAATTCCAATTGAAATGGTCACACTTCCATAAATTGAGAAGCCACTTAGATAGAGGTAGAAGAATAAAACAACAAGGTACGGACAAGAACAAATACTTGGTGAGGATTCCCTAATCCCAAACCAAATATTCGCGGAAGAATTACTAGAGCTACATGAATTCCCACCTATGAAACTCCCGAACCTTTCCGGTTGTGCAATCAGGTGTTGGGGATACAGGGGAAGCATAATATCCACCCAAAGCTAGCAAATCCTACATCCAGTTGTATCCCTCCTTCAACACATAACCAAGAAACCTTCGGAAATTATTTACCTCAACCTTGAAAAGCATCCGTTATACGAGTTATGGCAATACTCCCGAACTCCCGCCCTAGTACTGTGTGGCGTCGAGGTTATCTCACCAACAACTGCATAAAAGAGATTTCGATGTCGGTGAAACTCAGGTATTCCAGAATTGCAACGATAAAATTGTGACGACAACACCTCGGAGCTCAACTCCCCGGGACACTGCCACAACCCCTAAATGTCAGGAGGCACCAAGAACAATGTTCTCGTCACAAAACCATCGGAACGATTCCAAGATACCCACGTGATCCTAAAAAAAATTTAGTGAAATTTGAGAAGAGAAGAGTCAAAACTCTACGTCAGGATTCCTCACCAGAGCGACGAAGGGACTGAGGAGTAAAAATAAGTCCTACTCTCCGATATATATAATTCCTAAATGACTCAAAACATTTTTCTAGACTCAACAACGCCAATGATTCGATCAAGCAGGGGGCTCCTAAGGTCGGGGAAGGCTCTGATACCAACTTGTAACGCCCTCGATGCGGCAATATCTCCCACGTGTCGAAGCATGACTTAGAGGCATAACCGCATTGAAAGCAATGTCGCAAGTGAGGTAATCTTCACAACAACCCATGTAATACATAAGGGAAAGAGATACATAGTTGGCTTACACTCGCCACGTCACACAAATGCATAAATAACATTACATTCATCCAGTTACACTCAAAGTCCGACTATGGAACCAAAAAGAAGATAAACCCCAAATGCATCATAGTCCCCGATCGCCCCAACTGGGCACCACTACTAATCATCTGGGAAAGACACGTAGTATCGTCCTGAGTCCTCATCAAACTCCCACTTGAGCTCAATTGAATCACCTGGAGCGGTATCATCGGTCCCTGCATCTGGTTTTGGAAGTAATCTATGAGTCACGGGGACTCAGCAATCTCACACACTCGCGATCAAGACTATTTAAGCTTATAGGAAGGGTAAAAGGTATGAGGTGGAGCTGCAGCAAGCGACTAGCATATTTGGTGGCTAACATACGCAAATGAGAGCGAGGAGAGAAGGAAAAGGCACGGTCGAACAACTATGATTAAGAAGTGATCCTAGAACAACCTACGTCAAACATAACTCCAACACCGTGTTCATTTCCCGGACCCCGCCGAGAAGAGACCATCACGGTTACATACGCGATTGATGCATTTTAAATTAAGTTAAGTTTCAGGTTTTCTACAACCAAACATTAATAAATTCCCATCTGCCCATAACCGCGGGCATGGCTTTCGAAAGATCAAATCCCTGCAGGGGTGTCCCAACTTAGCCCATCACAAGCTCTCACGGTCAACGAAGGATATTCCTTCTCCCAAGGCAATCCGATCAGGCTCGGCATCCCGGTTACAAGACATCTCGACAATGGTAAAACTAAACCAGCAAAGCCGCCCGAATGTGCCGACAAATCCCGATAGGAGCTGCACATATCTCGTTCTTAGGGCACACTCAGATGAGCCAGACGTCGGGTAGGCCAGCCCAGATTTGCCCCTGGTAGCCCCGGACATCACTCAGTTGGACCAACACTTAGAGAAGCACTGGCCCGGGGGGGTTAAAATAAAGATGACCCTTGAGTTCGCGAAACCCAAGGGAAAAAGTCTAGGTGGCGAATGGTAAAACCAATGTTGGGCCATGCTGGAAGAGTTTTATTCAAGGCGAACTGTCAAGGGGTTCCCATTATAACCCAACCGTGTAAGGAACGCAAAATCAAGGAACATAACACCGGTATGACGGAAACTAGGGCGGCAAGAGTGGAACAAAACACCAGGCATAAGGCCAAGCCTTCCACCCTTTACCAAGTATATAGGTGCATTAAGATAAACAAGATAATATGGTGATCTCCCAACAATAAACATGTTCCAACAAGGAATGATCTCCAATCTTCACCTACAACTAGCAATGCTATAAGAGGGGCTGAGCAAAGCGGTAACATAGCCAAACAACGGTTTGCTAGGACAAGGTGGGTTAGAGGTTTGACATGGAAATATGGGAGGCATGATAAGCAAGTGGTAGGTATCGTAGCATAGGCATAGCAAAAGAGTGAGCATCTAGCAAGCAAAGATAGAAGTGATTTCGAGGGTATGGTCATCTTGCCTGCAAAGTTCTCAGAGTTGACTTGTTCCTCGTAAGCGTACTCAACGGGCTCCTCGATCACGTACTCGTCTCTCGACTCTACCCAAGCAAGAACAACAAGCAAAAGGAACACAATCAACCACGTGCAATGCTCAAACAACATGATGCCGAACATGTCATGATATGTGGGACGCGTTATGCGACGCATATGCATGATTTGGAAAGGAATGATTGAACCTGGCCTCAACTTGGAAAACCTAGAGTGCCATTGGAAAGGTGAGTTTATTTCGGTTGAAATCGATATAAAGATCACCGCAATCGGATGCACGGTTTGGAAATGGCAAGCAAAACAAATATGGCATCGGTCTGCGATTAACAGCAAATGACCATCTAAATGCCTCAAGATAATTAACCTACTGCACCCAAACATAGCAACAAAATACATGGTAGGTATCCACTCAAGATGCTTGACAAAAGATGAACACTGAGCTATGGCTAATTCACTCAATAGCAGGTTCAAACAAGCATGGCAAAAGTGCAAATGATAGCAGGTTACAGACTTAGTGAAAATAACAAGTCAGGAATTTATCATCAGGAAGTAATGTTTAGAGCACGATAACTACATGCTACAGGAACATATCATGGCAAAGCAAAGCATGGCATGAAGCTACTCAAAGCATACAACAAAAGTCCCTTAGTGACCATGAGCCAAAAGGGATCAAAAAATACAATTGCAAGCATGTGAACATAGCAAAAACTTAAACAGATTCAGACTTAGTGAAAAACTGGAGCATGGCAAAACAGACATCAAGTAGGCATGTTTACGAGCTCGATGCACTCACCACGAGGTATTCCATGATAATCTAAGCATACACACAGCAAGTAGACATGGCATGGAAGCTAGACATGGCAATAACAACATCATAGCAATGCACGGATCAAAAACAACAAGCTTGGCAAAATTGCAAAACATGTTAACAATCTGCCAGGAACATTTTATAGCAAAAGTAGAGCTCGATTGACTCAAGCTAGGGTGCTCCATAATTGCAAGCAAAGGCATGTATGGATAGGGCACAACATTATCTACAAAACATCCTTACTGATCATGCTCAAAAGAGGCATAGATCTCTCGGTAGCAACATGAACATATGCCATAAAAATAATAACAGGACAAGGACATTAGGTGACCATATTTCCAAGTCCCTGAAATCAGCAATATTAAGTGACCTACTTTGCATGCTTGTGCTAGTCACCACAGAGATCACAAAAATACATGGCATACACCCCTGTAAATATGGCATGGCATACTTCAATACACATGTAGAGCTCAGGATCATAGCATGCACACATTAATCATGGCAAAAATGACAAAAGTGCAAATGCTGATAATAATCTGAAACTAACATCACATAGCCCTCTTCCAACAGCATTTCGGGCATCAAGATGAGCTCAAATGAACATGATGCAATGAGATGAAATGAAGTACTCGTCGAGACGAACATTTCGATATGCTACACGCACGAATCGGAGCCACGGATGCAGAGTTATGGCATGTCAAAGTATGCAAAATAATTAGGGTTTCGGGGCAAAAGTCAACCGAGATTTGGATCCAGATCTAGGGTTCCTCATGGCACGCGAACCGAGGCGGCCGGAACAGTGCTCACCGGAGATGCTTGGGGGCGCCGGAGTTGGGGGAGATGGCGGGATCCTCTGCGGGGGCCGGAGCGTCCGACGAGGAGGACAATGGCGGAGGTGGCGGCGCCAGCCTCGGGCGGCGCGGCGGACGCGAGCGCCGGCGAGCGGCGGGGCGAGCGCCAGCGCGTGGTGGACTCAACGCCGGCGACCTGGGCCGCGGGGGCCCGACGCGGGCTGCCCGGGCCGCGCAGTGAGAGGTGGCTGGCGTGCCACGTGTTAGGCGCTGAATGGCGCGGGCGGCGGCGGCGACTTCGTCCGCTAGGAGGCGGACATGTCCGGCGGCAGCGCGAGCGGTTTTTAGGGTTATGGGGGTGTTTTGACCCGGAATTTCGGGGGAGAGGGCTATATATAGAGGTAGAGGGAGCTAGGAAACTCCAAATGAGGTGCGGTTTGCGGCCACGCGATCATGATCGAATGGTCTAGGTGATGGAGGAGGTTTAGGTGGGTTTTGGGCTACTTTGGAGAGGTGTTGGGCTGCAACACACACAAGGCCTTTTCGGTCCCTCGGTTAACCGTTGGAGTATCAAACAAAGTCCAAATGGCACGAAACTTGACAGGCGGTCTACCGGTAGTAAACCAAGGCCGCATGACAAGTCTCGGTCTAATCCTAAAACGTTTAGCACCCACACACGAAAAGAGGTAGAAAGGGACACCGGAGGACATAGGAGCGCTGGAATGCAAAACGGACAACGGGGAAAATGCTCGGATGCATGAGACGAACACGTATGCAAATGCGATGCACATAATGACATGATATGAGATGCATGACAAAGACAAAACACACGGAGACAAAAAAACCTGACAACGAGGAAATGGAATAACTTAGTGCCGGAAACGGCAAGAGTTGGAATACAAATAAGGTAAATTACATCTGGGGTGTTACAATGTGTGAACTGCATTGTTGTCTCATTCAAGTTTTTTATACAATGCATTATTTTTTATTTTGAGCTTATGGTTGGAGCACTGCATTTATATGTCTAAGTGTACTGCATTTGTTCTTTTCGTGCACTTTTTAATGACCATAGTTAAACTTCATTTTGACGCAGTGTCTGTTTTCCATGCTGGGGCGCCTGGGTTTGAGGAGGTTACTCAATTGATTGACCATTATTTTGCAGAGGGAATGTTGGTGTGAGCTTTGACCAGAGACGTCCCGTCTTGTCTGAAACACAATCATAGTCTGTTGATGGTACAGAGGAAGTTACACATGATTGGATGGTCTCGGAACAGCTTCGTGAATATGAGTTGAAGCAAAGCAAGAAGAAGTTGGGGTTTGAAAGTGATTCAAAAGAGTTTGCGGAGAAGGAGAAGCAGAGGAGAGATGCAGATGGTGCCAAGGGTGCCAAATTTGCCAAGGTGAAGCAGCCTTGCAGAAGAAGATGCTGAATACTGTTGCTGAGGAAGGTGGTACACCTCGGCGGAGTCCACGTGTTGCTGGCATGAAGAAGAATCTTGGCAAGAGAACTGCTGAAGCTGGTGGAAAGGATGATCCTCAGCGCAAGCGACTACATGTCACTGAAGGTCCCAACTCTGATGATGACGACTTTGTGCTTGCTGATTTTGTGAGGGATGTTCATACTGGTAGACGCAAAGACTGTGGTTCATCTAAGAGTCAACCCAAGCGTGCCCGTGATGATGTCGATGAAGATTTTGGTGGTGACTCTAGCGAGGAGGTGGATGTTGTTCCAAATGTTTGTTGAAGCGGACTGCATTTGTTTCCTTCATTGTTATTCTATCTGTGTTTTCTCTGTCTCTTTTTTATGGCTAGTATTCTAATGTGGATTGCATTTCCCTTTACACAGAGGAAGAAGTCTAGTAAGAGCAATGCAACTAAAGATTATGCTGAGGGAGATGATTCTCGATTTAACAAGACCGTACGTTTGTCGCTTCCCACTGTTTGCAAGGCTGCTTCTTTGTCGAAAGAGGCACACTGTAGTCGTGTTCGGGATGCTGGATTCGGTGTTGTCTTTGAACTGACAGTAAAGAAAAATGTGTCGCACATTCTTATGTGCTATCTGATGGGAGTGATTGACCCTGCCACCATGATAATGGACTTTGGGAATGGCAGGGTTCTTCGAATCAATCGTGATGCAGTTCATCACATTTTTTATTTACCTATGGGACGTCACACTGCACCCATGCCTGCTGCCAGCGGCCATGATGACTCGTTGACTGCCCTCAAGGATGAGCTTGGCTTTGGTCGTTCAAAAATTATAGGTGTCAAGGACTTGCTTGAGAAGTTGAAGGTGTTGGAGGAGGAAGATGGTCATGTGACTATTGACCTTGCTGTGAAGGTGTTCTTCCTGATACTTTACCAGAATTTGTTGTGCCCCGGGCCTATAGTTTGTTTGGGTAGAGTTGCTGCAATGGTAGAGAATATGGATTATGCGGCTATGCCTCAGATGGACTTTTGCTAGCTTGTTGTTGATGAGTTGCAGGCAGCTCTGGTGAGGTGGCAAACAGAAGGCAGCAAGCAGAATTGTGCAGAGGGTTGTGCCATTGTCCCCCTGATTATGTATCTTGACTGCTTGAAGCTTCGCAAATTTTTAGTCATGCACACATTAACGCCACGTGCGTCATACCTGACGACCAAGGACCTGATGAAGTTACACAATGAGGATGTGCTTGTGAAGGGAAAGATTTACTTGGAAACTTACAAATTTGGGAAGCTACCGGTTAGTACATTTGAGTTTTTAATATCAATTTTTTTTTAAAAAAGGTGCAGCCATTATAAATCTGAACTTTTCCAGTACTCACATGTGTACTTCTCTTTGCTTGTTGTCTTTTTTTGCAGTGGAAGGTGTCAGGTGATATTTTGTACAAACGTCATGTTGCAGTTGTATGCGGCAGCTCTGAAGCGGGGCCTAGCACTCATGCTAGGTTTTATGAGCTATCTGTAGCCAGCTTCCTGCCTGTGATGATGAGGTGCCGCGTACTCGTGGTTTCATGGCTCGATAGATGTTTGATAATAGAAGCTCTTTTAAACAAACATTTGTTGGTGGCAAAAAACACGAGGAGATTGATGAGCTTCTTCTTAAGGTTTTGAAGTTGACTGAAGATTTGCCAACCTCTGGTGACAGGTTGAGGACAGTTGCTGGTTTTTTCCTTGTTGGCCATGGCCCACGAGATGAAGATATTGTTGATGCTCACAATTTTGATTGTGGCGTGATTGAAGGCCTGAAGATTGCCATGACGAATGTTTGGTCTTCGTATGCTCAATTGAGACATTCACAAGAGGAAAAATGCGGTCGGTATGAGAAGGATGGTGGGCATATTTTGGATGAAACGAACCGGCGGGACGTTGGCGTTGGCGCTGATAATGTATGTTCTAGTTTTTTTGTGGCTTTGAACCTCTTTTGTGTATTATGTGGACTGCTCCTCACTATTTTTTGTTTTTTGTGATAGGCTGGAGTGGAATCTTCTAGTGTCCATCGAACTAGGGACGATGGAGTTGGTTAGGTACAAGTACTTCTTCCATGTCTGTTCTGCCATGCGTCCCTCTTCTTGAACTTGCATTTGTTGCTTTCAATTTTATTGTATTTTTGTGTACTTCACGGTTGTAAAGTGTGTAGTGGTTGTGCATAGTTGAAGTTTTTTCTTTTTTGGTCATTACCATCTTATTTTCGTTTTTGGTTTGTTCTATGCCCGTAGACTGGTGTTGCTGCTTGTGATGTGCACAAAGAGTCCTACAATGGCTCTGGAAAGGATGAGGTCTTGGCTGATGCATCGTCCCCTCCGGATGTTGTAGCTGATAAGGTATAGTTGTATTACTTGTTCTGTTGGTGGTTTGTAATCTAATTTTTTATTTTTATTATAAACTTGATGTACGCTGTTATGTTCACTCATATGTATTTTCATTTACATATGTTATCTGCAATAGTTTTACATGTGTGAGCATCAGTCTTTGACAGAAGTGAATTGCAGTTCTTTTCGCATGCGTGGTCCATAGTGTTTTACATACGTAAGCTTCAGTATTTAACATAACTGAACTACAGCATTTGACAAAGTGAACTACAGTTCTTTTTTACGTTTACGTGGGTTGCAGTTGTAGTTGTTTTTACACACGTGGACTGCAGTTGTTCTGTGTATGTTGTCAGCAGTCTTTTTGACATAAGTGTCTTGTGTGTTGTTGTGTTAATTATCTCCACGCTCATTTTGTGTTATTGTGTGTTTTTTAAACTTTCCACAGCCTGGATAAGAAAACATGGAAGTTCACGTTGATCTGAATCAGGGCGGTTGTGCTGTTAATGGTGCTAGCAGTGTTGATGCTTCTGCATCGGTTGCCGTCGACTATGCAGATCCCTCTGTAGCTCAAGAATCCCACGATGCTGTTTCCCCTAGTCGGCATGAAGATTCTGATTTTGGCATTGAAAAGCCGCTGGAAAATGTCGTCCCTGCTGTTAGTGTTGTTGCTTCCCCTGTTTGTCTGGCGGCCAACGATGTTCCTGAAGTATCGAGAGTGGAGCCTCATGTAGCTGAAGTATCTAAGGACATTTCGGTTGACCAGACTATTGTAAATCCAGAGAATGTTGATGTTGCTGCAGAAGGGCAGTCCAGTGAGGTTGTGGTGGATTCGTCGCAACCTAGCCAAGAAAATGTTTTTGTCAGCTCTGAAGAACAACAGCATGAAGACTCTGACACTGAAGGCAAGAGTTTTGTTTCGAACAGTGCAGTTGAAGTTTTTCTCATTAATTTTACTTAATTATGATGGTATATGCATTACATGTTTAATGATAAGTGAAACTTGATTTTTTGTTTATGATTTTCAAAATACCTAGCAGAATTTGCTTATCTTAATATTTGAACTTCATTCTTTGGATAAGTGAACTTCATATTTTTATTACAGATGACGAACTTCCTGTTGTTACACCGTCGAGCATTGATCCAGCTCTTCTAAAAAGATACAATGAGTTGTACGCTGCTGTTACGAGGGTTCGTAAGGACAAGAAGAAGAAGTATGGTTTTTTAGAAATTGTTTTGTTCATATGTATTTTCTAATTTTGTTATTTACCCCTTTTTCTTTGTTGTTGTTATTTTTAGTATCTTATGTTTCAGTTTTTCATGAAAAAATCAGGGACATGATTGCTTTTAAAACTGAGATGGCTGATATTACCATTGGCGAAGTTGGTCAATCCTTTTGGGATAAAGGGATGCTCACTACAAGCCTTGTAGATCTTGGAGTTTCTTTGATGATAGATAAGTTTAAGGGATCTCCGACAATGGTTGCCCCGTACCATATTTGTGTAAGAATGCAAAAGATTTTGTTTTATTTTTTGATTTTCTTTTCTGATTTCGTGCGATGACCTATTTGCTTGAGCACTATTTGATTTTTTTGTTTTTTTTTGGCAGACAAATATTTGAAATGGTGGTACTGTAGGCAGGAGTGTTAAAATGATGTTCTCTTCAAAAGCTGAGGAGCGTGTTGATAAAAAGGATATGGTGAGTAACGTTTTTATGTGTCGAAAACTATATTTTGTGTGTTTGTTTTTATAGTGTTATTTTTCTTCTTCTTATAATAATTTTAATTATTTTTTCGTGCTTCGAACAGGTCCTTTTTGCAACTTTTGATCCGCCAGAGATGAGGGATGGCGTTGGTCATTATTGTGTAGTTGCGTTAAATGTGAAAGAAAGGCGGTTTGAATTTCTTGACTCGCTCAATAAACCTGGCAGCCCTGATGCGATCAGGGTTTTTAGGAGGATGGTTAAAAATATCAAGCGTGCATGGAAAGAAGGAAGCTCAAGTTCTGATGAGCCGCTAAATCCTCCTACACTTGATGGATTTGTGTTGAAACATGTCATTGTCCCAATGCAGCGAAATGGGTGTGTTCTGTACAACCCCTCTCGACCATACTGCTCAAGTTTTTTTTATTTCATTTTGTGAAACTGATGTTTTTTATTCTTTTTATTGCAGTCATGATTGTGGATTCTATATGTTTCAATTCTTGCAGACTTGGGATGGTGTTCGAGTTGCTAAGTTTGGGGTGGAGCACATTGGCTACATCAGAAAGGCCACGCTCTATAGTTGGCTCACATCGAGAAAGTGTTGCCTTGGTTTAACATCACTTTTAATTTTTGCAGATAAAGGTTGTTTTAGTGAACTTCTTCATCCTCCCTTTTATTTATTTTTTTGTCTACTGCTTGCTTCCGCTTCTTACGGGCTTTTTTTACTAGTTTATTTAGTTAAGTTCGTGATTTAGAATGGATGTGCATATTTTTTTGTTGTGTTAGTGAGATGCATTTTATTTTTGGGGCAAGTGAGCTGCATTGTTCTTTATAAGTGGGCTGCATTGTTGTGTACAAGTGGGCTGCATTGCTGTAGACAAGTGGGCTGCATTGGTGTAGACAAGTTGACTGCATTATGTTCTTTAGTGAACTGCATTTTTTATATTAATGAGATGTATTACATGTTTTTTGGTTTTGTATTTTGTGCTGAGTGTTTCCATGTTTTTTCTACACGTTTTAGATTTTGATGGGGGGCTTCATGAAGGATGTACGTCACTGTTTGAGTCCCAGGGTTCTGAGGTGGTTATGGAGGATTGTGTCATTGAAATCTCTCTAGATAATTCTGGTTCTTTGGCTGGAGATGGTTTGAACACAGATGTGGCGTCTAGACCTGATGGTGGAAGTGTCTCTCGACCTAGCTCTCCACACGATGTATTTGATGTTGATGATGATGATTTTGTTACGCCGTGTCAACGCGTCACTAGGACTAGGAGTGCCGCAATTAATCGTCCTCCTGTGGATGAGGTTGAAGTATTTTCAAACAAGAGGGCAGGTGAGAGGGCTTTTAAGTTGAGATGCTCTATAGAGAAATTGAAGCCTCCGAGGTTCAAATATATTGATGAGGCGAGGAAAATAAAGGATCTTGTTTTCAGCAAAGATTTTGTAACCAAATACCATGAGTAAGTTTTATGTGTGTGCCTTTCATCCTTTTGTGTGTTCTATTTTTAATTTTAATTTTATTGATCCCATCTGTGTATGTTTGCTGCAGGAACGTGTTATTTATGGTGAATAGTCCTTTTGGTGATGTCGATACTTACACCGTTCACTATATCTATAATACATTTGGCAAAGAAGCTTTAATGGATTCGTATCTCATGGATTTTGTCATCAAGTACTAGAAGCAAGACCCTAAATTGGGTTTAGTTTATCATTCCGGTGAACATGTGCTACTTTCACCTTTATTTATCACGGTAAACGTGTGCTGTCATGTTTCCCTATTTTACTCGTTTTTTCATGTCCATGCATGCATTGTTTATCCTTTTTTCATGTCCTTTTTTGGTCTTTTTTCTGTGCAGTACGTTCTTCAAATGGAAACCTTTGTGACGAGAGATGATGATTTAAACCCTGTGTTGCCAGTTGTGCATAGCCCGTTTGTTTTAGAAGATGCAGTTAAGCAGTTCAAGGTTTTTGTGAGCGACGACGTAAACCTGTTGGATCCAAAACTGGTAAGTTCATTGTTTTCTGTCATTTATTTTTCTAGTTTGTTGCATTTCTTTTTATAGTTATTTTTGGAACAGTGGTCCTGGTGCTACGTGTCGAAAGAACTTTTCATTTTCATTTTTGTTGTCTTATGTGAACAGATTATGATGTCGCGCTCCAAGGATGGTCATTATTCCTTATACACGATGAACCAGCATCGCCAGACGTTTGATATCCATGACACTAGGAAGTACACTGGCCATCCTGATGTCACGACAAAGTGGCGCAGGACTGACTACCACTCAGATTGCACTAAAGTGGTATGTCATTTTTTCTTGCCAAGTGCAAAGCTTTTTGTGTTTCTCCTACTGCATTTTTTATAAACTGCACATGCAATGTTAGCACACATAGAACCACACTAGTTTATGTAGTGCACTGCAACATATGTGTGACAGAACTGCATTTTCTCACACCCCCCATAATCTGTGTAAAAAAGGGTAAAAGGAAATGACCTCGCGTGCATTTAAAAGAGGGATTGTCTAGACGTTGAGAACAACTTTTGTATTTTTTGGTTTGTCTGAATAGTAACTTGATCTGTGATGTGTGTTATTTTTACCTTGTGCTTCCTTTTTTTGCTAGATGAGGAGGATGACTCGGCTGCTTAAGGCGATTTATGGTGAAAAATGTATGAATCGAAGAACCACCCTGACTGGGTTAAATTGGCAGAGAAGCCCTCTTACCCAGTCGTGCCAGCACAGGGAGCAAATGAGTGCGGAATCTATGTTATGAGGTTGACGCAGTTGTATGACGGCCAACGTCTAGTTGAGAGAATTATCAAATCCGACGTAACACCTTCTATGTTTTCTTCTTTTTCTTGTTGCTTATTTTATTATTTTACTTTTTCACTTTTTGTTCTTTATGACAACTTTTTTTTAATCACCGGTCTGCATTTTTTTTTATTTTCCAGCCTGCTGTTGAAGATTGGAAGGCGGAGTACATGTTCCAGCTCCTGTTCAATCCTTCGAACATGTTTTGTTATGAAGACATGTCGCTTGAGCTACGAGATCTGATTGCGGACCTCGGGCTTACTTCCCTGTCGCAGTCGCAGATGCAGTAACAGTCATTTTGGCATTGTTCGTACTGGGTAAAAGCCTGTGTATGGACAAGAAAAAGGAGTTCATGTTGTGTATTGTGTGCTGTCTAAGGTAGATAATGTATGAAAAGACTTTTTTTCTGTTGGCGTGTTTTCGTGTGCTTTTTGCAGCAGTGTATATGGACTAATTTGTATGTGTATGTGTATTTTATATAAATAACTCATACAGTATATATGTGTATATCTTTATTTTGTTGACGACCATGTTCTGTGTGAACTGGCATTTGTCACGCGTATATGTATCGTATGTGTCCCATAAACTGCATCGCATGTGATGCCGAACTTCTTCGTCCAACAAAAAGCACTGCATTTGTCTACAAGTTTGTGCTACACCTATTTTTTTGCTGCACTTGTCGCAGCCCTGTGTTCATGTGTGTATCCCGAAACTGCATTGCTTTATGATACTGCACTGCTTTTTGCCTAACCAAATGCACTGCTTTGCCTAAAAGATGCGTCATGTAGTTGGTTTTTTATTGTTTGTACGTTAAGGTAGGGGGGTTGCCCCCCCCCCCCCATTTTTTTAGTTGTCTATAGATTTTTTGCTCATGTATTCCGTGTACTTAACGCACTGCATGCGTTAGCGCGAGGCCGGGCAGGGGGTGGGAGGGGGTCGTGACCCCCCCTCCCCACCCCCTGCGAGGCCGAGCCTGGAACGAGCCAGAGCAGGCGGCGACGCAGCGTGCCGCGGCGCCGCGTGTGTAGGCGAGTCCGTCACACTCTGTCGCCTCCTAGTCTATCTTAGGGGTGTGGCTCTGGGGTTGCATGCGTCCTATTGTTGGAAAAACAGAATGTCCGCACTGTGCCTCTCAACCAAGCACACTGTGTGCGTTAGCGCGAGGCCGAGCAGGGGGTGGGAGGGGGGGTCGTGAACCCCCTCCCCACACCCTGCGAGGCCGAGCCTGGAACGAACCAGAGTAGGCGGCGACGCGGCATGCCATGGCACCGCATGCGTAGGCGAGTCCGTCACACCCCGTCGCCTCCCTGTCTATCTTACGGGTGTGGCTCTGGGGTTGCGTGCGTCCTATTGTTGGAAAAACAGAATGTCTGCACTGCGCCTGTTAACCAAGCGCACTACGTGCGTTAGCGCGAGGCCGGGCAGGGGGGTGGGAGGGGGTCGTGACCCCCCTCCCCACCCCCCTGGCGAGGCTGAACCTGGAACGAGCCGGAGTAGGCGGCGACGCGGCGGGCTGAGGCGCCGCATGCGTAGGCGAGTCTGTTACACCCCATCGCCTCCCTGTCTATCTTAGGGGTGTGGCTCTAGGGTTGCGTGTGTCCTATTGTTGGAAAAACAGAATGTCCGCACTGCGCCTATCAACCAAGCGCACTGCGTGCGTTAGTGCTCGGCCTCGCAGCGGGGTGGGAGGGGGGGTCGCCCCCCTCCCCACACCCCTACGAGGCCGAGCCTGGAACAAGCCGGAGGAGGTGGCGACGTGGCGTGCCGCGGCGCCGCATGCGTAGGCGAGTCCGTCACACCCCGTTGCCTCCCTGTCTATCTTAAGGGTGTGGCTCTGGGGTTGCGTGCGTCCTATTGTTGAAAAAACAGAATATCTGCACTGCGCCTGTCAACCAAGCGCACTGTGTGCATTAGCGCGAGGCCGCCTGCGTGGCCGATCCTAGAACGAGCCAGAGCAGGCGGCGATGCGACATGCCGTGGCGCCGCATGCGTAGGCAAGTCCGTCACACCCCGTTGCCTCCCTGTCACACCCCGTGCGTGTGTCAAGCAAGCCCGTGTGTGACGTGGGTTTGTGTCGTTGTAGCCAAGTGAAAAGATTCACCGTGGTAGTGTTCTTGAATGGCTAGAAAAAATATTCGTCTAAGCGAACTGCAATGCTTTATTGACAGCACATCTTCGTCCCATACCGGACTGCACAGTGGACTGCATTTTTTTAGGTGAGGGGGTACTGGAATTACTTGATAGTTGTGCGTCGTTGGGCTTTGTTTGTTTTTGGGCTGTGAGAATTTGGTGGGTTTGTTGGGGTGTAAGACGCATTGGGCCCAAGTCGGCCTGTGAGCACGGCTGGTTCCTGGTGCGTTGTGTGCGGCCTAATGTTTTGTCCCACCTCGCCCACGGAAGGCGCGCCCGACCTGTTTATAAGTGCTGGCGAAGCCGCGGTATCGAACTCCTCTAGTTACTTATTTGGGCGCTTATACACGGCGGGCGCTGCTCTATGCTCTCTGACCTGTGGGCCCACTTGTGCCCGGCTCCATGCATTGTGGCTCAGAATGAATCACCTACTGTAGGTGCAGACCTATTACGGGACTGGCCGGGGCCTGGTTGCAGCTGGGTAGTCAATTGTTTTTCCTTATCTGAAGCATTTTTTTTATTTTGGAGTATATATATTTCCTGGTAGTACAAATCGTGTCATTTGTACTGCTTGCACCAATGTTGAGTACCTGCACTACGCGTACCAAGTCTGCGTGTTGTGCACTGCACGAAAGTTGCTGCTGTGTGTGCAGAAAGGGTGGAAGGTATTTGTCATTTATAGTGGCCTGAAGTCTGAGCAAGTTGTTGTCCTCAACTTCTTTGAACTCGAGGATCGTACGGTTAGAATCACGTTTGATGTGATTGGTTAAGGTTATGAGGTTGATTTGTAATAAGTACTTTTGCGTGTCGAACGCTTCATCTTTTTGATGTGTTTTGTAAGAAGCACTTTTGTGATCTGAACTGCTTCAATTATTATTCTGAACTTCGTGCTGCCAGTGAGCTAACTGCATTTTTACATGGTTTTTGGATCAAAATGTGTCAATGTTTTACTCTAGACTGCTATATATATGGTATACTCTATACACCATTTCTCTTTACATGGTTTAGTTGAATAACTCATAGCCCGCGGTATGATCTGGCCAGAGTTATAACCCGGTTGGGACTTAGTAAACTGGTGGGTGTTAAAGCAGGTGGTAAATCGGCAGGTGTTAAGGAAGGTGGTAAACCGATTGGTGTTAAGTCAGACGGTAAACCGGCTGACAGTTAAGACAGACAGGAGTTAAGTCAGATGATAACTCAGCAGACATTCTTAAACTGGCAGACCATCTTAAACCGGTAGACCATCTTAAACCGGCACCAGTTAACTCCCGGCAGACTATCTTAAACCGGCACCAGTTAACTCCCGGCAGGCAGCGGTAACTAGGTTGCCAGGAGTTATGAAGCCCGAGACGTCATGAAGCCCAAGATGTTAAGAAGCCCAAGAAGAGAAGTCATAATAGTTAAGTCTTAAGTCCGAGTTGGACTCTACATGTAACCCGCCCCTTCAACATATATAAGGAGGGGCAGGGCTCCCCAAAGAGGGAGAAGTAAGAAGAAACAATCTTAAAGGGTTAGGGTTAACAGGGAGAGCCGGTTTACGGCGACTTCCTCATGATCATAATGAGAGATAGCCTCAAACAGCATGTAGGGTTGTTACCGGATGATGTTTCCCGGGGCCCGAAGCTGTCTAAACCTTTGTCTTGCGTTGCGTCTCTCGATTCCACTCAACCCCTCTCAAGCTACCACATAGATGTGTTGGCCTCACGACTAAGTCCTCACACTAGGACATCTGCCGTGATATTTCCACAACAGTTGGCACCCACCGTGGGGCGAGCGCACGGTGGTGTTGAGTTCTTGAAGGGATCTCTCCGAGGGATCAAGAAGCTCGTGATTAATCAGTTGAACCGGCACAGAGGAAATCGCATAGGATAAACCGGCATGGGATAGCCATAGGCAGAGCCGATAAGTCATTGCTTTTGGATTAAAGCTGGAGTTATACAGCAGTATGCGCCTCTACGTCTGGATGATCCGGTGAAACCGAATTGAAGACAAGATAGACATTAGAACTAAGCCGGATCAGAGGGCCGGACGTGCTGCAGCAAATTAGAATAAAAAATCAAAGTCAAGGAAAGAGTCAAGGAAAGGAAACAGAGCCGTCTGTAACCCGGACTCATCCATCAACTGTGCATGCGCCCTCGAACCACCCGCTTGTTCCGAGCCGCTACGGCCTCCCATCGCCGCTGGGCCGGTCGTCGTCGTTGACTGCCGGCGCTTCTCCTACCGCGTCGTGGCTCCCTCTCAGCCGCATCAAGCCGAGCTGCTATCTGCCTACACTGCCTCGTTGGGCTGCTCGGTGCCTCGCGTCTTCGCCGCCGTCTTACCCCTCTGGTGAGCCGCCGTGCTGTTGTGGCCGGGCCGTCCACCTCCGTGATGGCGACCTGGTTTCCGCTGCTTGTATTCGATGTCGCGGTTTCTGAGCTGTACCAATCCGCCGAGAACGAGTCACCTCGCTCCACCTCCGGTTTGTCTCCACTACACCTACAGACCGCTGATGTTCTGCGCTAAATCTCCGTTGCAGCTACTTCTGCTCAGACCATCATCAATCGAAAAGATTTTTTCAGTCCTCAATCACTACGCGAGATGCTAGTGCTAATCCGGCATGCAACGACTAATTGAGCAGATCAAACCAAGCACGACCCGGAGAAAGGTCTCAGTCGCGCGGAGTCGGCCTCGCTTCCACGCTCCACATCAAGTCATTGCCGCGCTACCGAGCCATGACGGTCTGACTGTACCACTAGTGAATCCCCGCCCCAGGGAGTTTTCCTTAAACCGCCCCATTTAACCCGTCGGCGTGGCCCTAAGTCACCCTTGCCTGATGCATTTGTCTCTCCGCCAGTTCGCCGTGGCTACGAGCCGCCATCTCCCTCACAGCGGCAATTGATGCACCGCTTCATCCGTTCTGATCCGCCGAAGTTTCTCCAGCCCGCCGCCGGTCGAACAGCCACGCCGGTCCCGCTTCTAAACCATCTGCACCGTGAGTCGTCGTTTCGTGTTGCTGCTGGACCCTCGTTGTGGCGCACCTGTCGCTGATACGTCTCTGTCGTATCTATAATTTTTGATTGTTCCATGCCAACATTATTCAACTTTCATATACTTTTGGCAACATTTTATACTATTTTTGGGACTAACATATTGATCCAGTGCCCAGTGCCAGTTCCTGTTTGTTACATGTTTTTTGTTTCGTAGAATATCCATATCAAACGGAGTCCGAACAGAATAAAAACTCACGGTGATTTTTTTTGGAATATATATGATTTTTGGGAAGAAAAATCCACGTGAGACGATGCTCGAGGGGCCCACGAGGTAGGGGGGCACGCCCCAGGGAGTCAGGCACGCCCCTGACCCTCATGGCCACCCTGTAAGGAGGTTGATGCCCTTCTTTCTCCGCAAGAAAGCTAATATCCGGATAGAGATCATGTTAAAATTTCAGCCCAATCGGAGTTACGGATCTCCGGGAATATAAGAAACGGTGAAAGGGAAGAATCTAAGAACGCAGAAACAGAGAGAGACAGAGAGACATATCCAATCTCGAAGGGGCTATCACCCCTCCCGTTCCATGGAGGCCATGGACCAGAGGGGAAACCCTTCTCCCATCTAGGGAGGAGGTCAAGGAAGAATAAGAAGGAGGGGGCTCTCTCCCCCTCGCTTCCGGTGGCGCCGGAACGCCGCCGGGGGCCATCATCATCACCGCGATCTATACCAACACCTCCGCCATCTTCACCAACATCTCCATCACCTTCCCCCCTCTATCTACAGTGGTCCACTCTCCCGCAGCCTGCTGTACCCTCTACTTGAACATGGTGCTTTATGCTTCATATTATTATCCAATGATGTGTTGCCATCCTATGATGTCTGAGTAGATTTTCGTTGTCCTATCGGTGGTTGATGAATTGCTATGATTGATTTAATTTGCTTGTGGTTATGTTGCTGTCCTTTGGTGCCCATCATATGATTGCGCGCGTCGATCACACCCTAGGGTTAGTTGTATGTTGATAGGACTATGTATTGGAGGGCAAGAGTGACAGAAGCTTCAACCTAGCATAGAAATTGATGCATACGGTATTGAAGGGGGACCAATATATTTTAATGCTATGGTTGGGTTTTACCTTAATGAACATTAGTAGTTGCGGATGCTTGCTAATAGTTCCAATCATAAGTGCATAGAATTCCAAGTCAGGGATGACATGCTAGCTGTGGCCTCTCCCACATAATACTTGCTATCGGTCTAGTAAAGTAGTCAATTGCTTAGGGGAAATTTCGCAACTCCTACCACCACTTTTCCACACTCGCTATATTTACTTTATTGCTTCTTTACTTACAACAGCCCCTAATTTTTATTTACTTGCTCTTTATTATCTTGCAAACCTATCCAACAACACCTAAAAAGTACTTCTAGTTTCATACTTGTTCTAGGTAAAGCGAACGTCAAGCGTGCGTAGAGTTGTATCGCTGGTCGATAGAACTTGAGGAAATATTTGTTCTACCTTTAGCTCCTCGTTGGGTTCGACACTCTTACTTATCAAAAACTGTTGCGATCCCCTATATTTGTGGGTTATCAAACGCCTCTGCTCCAACCTACACAGGGACTCCGCGACCGTAGTGGCTCTTTGCCAGGTCACGGGAGCCCTTAGGCCGCGGCTGCGTTTCAGCACCATCTCGCCATCGCGGGCCTGCCAGACGCATTTCCGAGCCGTCTCCGATGCCGGTCCACGTCACTGTGGTTCCGCCCGTCTTGTCCTTGAACCGTCATCGCCATCTTCCTCATGATGCCCCGAGTCACCATGTGGGGTGCCGGCCCGTTTCCGCTTCATGAACCGCCTTGAGCTGCCGCGAGTCTCCCGTGAACCGCTCTGGCTTCCGTCGGTTCACCCTTGCTGCTACGGACTCGGCCGTTGTGACCCACCTCCCGGTTGTTGCCTCATCCCCAAGGCACCGCCTCCATCGCACCTGCGACCTCGACATGGCTCGGCCACGCCTTTAAACAGCCGAGCCCCCGCTGGGTTGTCTCCGGCCGTGGCCGGCCACGAGTCGACTACGCTGTCTCTGTGGCCTCGCTAAGTCGACCAAGTTGCCGCTGCCGCCATCTCGGGCCGCCTCAGTTCGCCGCTCGTCCCAAACCGCCTTGCCGGGTCAAGACCAACGCTGCAGTCCGCTTCAGCCGCAGCCATGGGCCTCGCCTCATCTTCGGTCGTGAGTCCCCCGCTGGTTTTCTTGCTATAGCTGTCGTCCTCCAAGCTCAACCTTGCTTCCAATGGCCGCAGTTTCACCTCGCTGGAGCGTTTTTTGCAGCCGCAGTTCCACCCTCAAACCGGTTGTGCCGCCTCAAGATGTCGTTTCCATACCAAGCCGCAGCTGCACTCGCCTTGCTGCATGCGGTCCTGTTTTCATCGCTCTGCTTTCGAGCCACCGCTGCGCTGGCCTCGCCGCCCTCGGCCCCGCCCGGGTCATAGCAAGCCTCCCTCATTTCCATTACAACGACTGCAGCTGCTGGATACCATTGTGAGCTTCAGAAGCCAAAGACTAAGAAGGATTCCATAAGTAGCGACTTGGTGCAATCAGAACAAAGGAGGAGCATGCAATATTAAAATAATGAAGAAGCAAGTACGCACCTAAAGCTACCCAACACAACAAAAGGCTCTCAAGCTGCTTGCTCAGACAAAACTTGTACGGGTGTGCAAAAAAAAGAGAGAGAGAGAAGGAGAAACGCATGCAGGCGCATGCACATCCACAGAGAGAGGGACGGGATAGAGAAACCTGTGTGCATGCAAAGAGGAATAAGGCAATCTGATTTTTGCTGTGGTATGCGGGATAAGCATAAACGCCAAGAAAAAAGATCAGAGGCAGTACTAGTACTCCAACTACTAGTCTGTATTTTGACTACAGGAAGACCATGGTGCAGAATACTATTCCATGAGGTTGTCAGACGCGTCCGGCGATTTAAAAGATCGGACAAAGTTAACAGTATATCTGAGAACTCTTTTTGTCCGACTATATCGTCCAATGTCCGTGCCCGCATTTGTCTAACAAATCACCAGGTGCTGTCTTTTCTATATATTTTATCAACACATATTAAATTGTTTGAGAACAATTACTCTGGTCTATGATATTTTCTTTTCACAGGACCATTATTCCTTACAAAGGTGTAGCAAAAAGGGCGCGCATCAGCATTAATTTTGCACTAGCGTTTGTCCATGTCGTGCTTATGGAGTATGCGTTAGCATCATCATGCATCGGTGACCGCACCAGCTTGCCGTTGAACAAGTGTGCACAAATCGTCGCCCGTGCAGCTTAATCTACATCAACTCGCTGGGATTGTGCCTGCGATTGACTCGCCCTTTCGCACCGGTTTATAATATTGCGGCCGACTCATCTGTCTGCTCCTACAGTCGACCCGCCCATGATTGATTTCAGCTTCACCGTGGTGATGATCAACTCCGCGGTGGATAATTTTTGACCTAATATATCAGGTGAAATCCATCCAGTATATTTTTATATTATATATTGCTTTCTTTAAAAGAGCAATTACTCTGGTTTGCAAAGTTATCTAATGCAGGACCCTAAACCGCCATATTGGTGCAAATTTAAAGGACGTCAGAAAATTTCTGGCTTAAAAAGAAGGATTTCGGTTTGAAATCCGGTTCAAGGGAAAGCTATCTCCCACAAAGCTTTGAAGCTCTCAATATCCGGTTTAAGAATTTCCGGTTCAAAAAGAATAATCTCTCACAAGTTCGAGTTTTCCGGAAAAATTACAGAGGCCAAAGAGAGTTTGTTGCAAAAGCACAGCTCAAACATAGGTACCCCTTGAGCACAGCTCACAATATCATTTGGGGACTTCCTGTTCAAACATAGGTGTATTCACCAAAGAGAACATAGTGTTACTACCCTCTTGATCCGGCTATCAAGCCAATATTATCATAAGAGCACAGCGCTGGTTACTTCGGTAATCCGGCTATCAAGCCAATATGATCATAAGGGGCCAAAGAGAGTCTGTTGCACAGCACAACTCAAACATAGGCACCCACTAAGCACAGCTCAAAATATTGCTTGGGGATTCTTTGCTTCGCAATGAACAAAGAATCTACACTTGTAATAGGCTATCAAGGCATGGCTTGGAAGCCTGGTGTATACACCTAAAACCCCGGGTTAGCCTGCCTTTTTAAGTAAGCCACTCCGTCCAGGTAAACCTGGTATGACCCGCCAAACTTTTGACAAGTCAATCTCATAGACCCTGAACTTGTCAAAGTTAAAGTGACGATTGGTTAAAGTTTGAGGTCCATTTTAAAAGGCTTTGTAAAATGGTTTAACTCAGCGGCCTGGCAGCCCATGAAAAGCCTCGAATTTGGGGCCTGGCAGCCCGTCAAAAGCCTCGACTACAAGTTTTCATATGCTTTTATTTGCCATGTTTTTCCCCTTTGATAAGGCTTATAATATCTTGTGATAAACCGGTGTTTATTGACCCGGCTTGGCTTTCAACTACAAGTTGTCAGTACATGATCAGTTATAATCCGGTGCTTATTGACCCGGCCTGGTTTCGACTGTAAGTCGCCAGTATTATATACGGATAATCCGGTGTTTATTACAACCCGGTACGGCTTTATTATAAACCGACAAAACATGGGAGGAGTTATCAATACTCAAGATTTGTGTTATCACCCTTACTACAAAAAGTTGGTAAACCAACGATGTGATTCAATGTCACAGGTTTTCAAAGTTGCTTTAGTGCAATGGCTGTTATATTATCAATGGATATGATTTATTCTACAATTGAAGGAATAGTCCCGAGTCGCTGTAGGCTTACGACCCGGCACTTGGGGGCTACATTATTCAAGTTGAGATTACATCAAATATGCAAGTCTCATGTCGCTGCAAGCATGCACCATGACACTTGGGGGCTAATGCAAAGTCATTGTTTGCTCACTTATTGAAGACCCGACTCATCACATCATAATGAGCCGGCCCTTGGGGGCTACCAATTGCTCCTGTCAACAATTCAAGGTACACAGATTTTCATCTATTATTAAAGGATCCACTGCTTAGTTGGTAAAGCACAAGGCTCTTAACCTTGTGGACGTGGGTTCAAGCCCCATGATGGGGGTTACATCATATGATGTTATTTTCATTGAAGAATATATCAAGTCCCAGCTCAATATTTTCTTATTGAGCCGGCCCTTGGGGGCTACATATTGCTTCTCAAGTTTACATGATCATATTTACAAAGTCTCAGCTCATTATTGCATAATAACCCGGCCCTTGGGGGCTACACTGGTTGAAGT
Organism: Triticum urartu; assembly: GCF_003073215.2. NCBI lineage: Eukaryota > Viridiplantae > Streptophyta > Magnoliopsida > Poales > Poaceae > Triticum > Triticum urartu. Next base: position 405,528,263 of record NC_053023.1, on the reverse strand, counting down.
TTTTATGAGCATAAGGCAATTTCAAGTCCCAGGTTGTTGCAAGCATGACAACCCAGCACTTGGGGGCTACATATGTGGAATAGTCAGTTCTGACTGGTGATTGAGATGAACAACCTGGATTTCTTCAAGCTTGTGGCATTCATATTGAAGCAAGTCTTAAGCTGTTGCTATGCTACCTTCTTAAGACTTGGGGACTACAAGTGATAGGCATATAAGAGGTATATTTTCAAGCTTGATGTTAACTACAATTATGACCCGGTGGCTTCAATATTTGTAAACCGGCAATGATAAACCGGCAAGTTCAAGTCTTAAACCGGCAAAGTTCTACATTCTTAAACCGGCAAGTTCTACATTCTTAAACCGGCTGAAGATCAAATGAGTATTTCAAAGGCCAATATTTTTGTTAAGCATTGGGAGTTGAAGTCAAAGGAGTTATTCTTCACAATATTTCTCTATGACAAACCGATGTCAGCAAATTGATTATGAAGCTGGTCTATTGACTCGAATTTTATAGAAGAAGGAAGTGACAAGGACTTAAGGATAATCAAGATCAGTTTAACATGGATAAATCCAAATTAAACTGGGGGCTAATGTCGGGGATATACCCCGCAGTATGATCCAACCGGAGTTATAACCCGGTTGGGACTTAGTAAACCGGTCAGTGTTAAAGCAGGTGGTAGATCGGCAGGTGTTAAGGCTGGTGGTAAACCGATTGGTGTTAAGACAGACAGTAAACCGGCAGGTTGTTAAACCGGCTGACAATTAAGACAGACAGGAGTTAAGTCAGATGATAACTCGGCAGACATTCTTAAACCGGCAGACCATCTTAATCCGGCACCAGTTAACTCCCGGCAGACTGTCTTAAACCAGCACCAGTTAACTCCCGGCAGGCAGCAGTAACTGGGTTGCCAGGAGTTATGAAGCCCGAGACGTCATGAAGCCCAAGATATTAAGAAGCCCAAGAAGAGAAGTCATAATAGTTAAGTCTTAAGTCCGAGTTGGACTCTACATGTAACCTGCCCCTTCAACATATATAAGGAGGGGCAGGGCTCCCCAAAGAGGGAGAAGTAAGAAGAAACAATCTTAAAGGGTTAGGGTTAACAGGGAGAGCCGGTTTACGGCAACTTCCTCATGATCATAATGAGAGATAGCCTCAAACAGCATGTAGGGTTGTTACCGGATGATGTTTCCCGGGGCCCGAAGCTGTCTAAACCTTTGTCTTGCATTGCGTCTCTCGATTCCACTCAACCCCTCTCAAGCTACCACATAGATGCGTTGGCCTCACGACTAAGTCCTCACACTAGGACATATGCCATGATATTTCCACGACAGGTTGTGTCGCCCCCTTTTTTCCTTCCTCTTGTGTTTGAAACAGGAGGTGGAAGAATTATTTCTTTTTTGATAGCACCAATTCCGTTGTGTTCAGTATTTTCTACTTGCTCGGCATTATTGTCATGCTGGGATTTCTCTGCTTGCTTTAGTTTTGATGCTTCTTCTTCTTCGTTGAGCACATCAACTTCCTTGATCAGTGCCCTCATACCAGACAGCGCTCTGTGGCACCCAGCGTCGGACCTTGTCGCTCTGTTTGCAAGGTCCATTGCTATTTCTGTCAGCAATTTTCTACGGCAAAAAAGCGAGGTTTCATCTAGTGTTGTTTGTTCGTAGTCTCTTCTATCAAATGTTGCATTCGATCTTGCGTTACGGGTGTATCTTTTCATGATGTACACCTCAATAATCTTGAGTACTCTCAAATGAGAAAGCATGCATAACACATGGATGCAAAGAGCCCTGCAGACAAACACATGATTTCCTTTGTTTTGTAGGTGAACTGCATGAAATTAATAAACACATTTTTTCGTTATTTGTTCATTTTTAAGAAGTGAACTTCATTTGGTTTTGTGAATTACTCATGCATGTGTACTTTTAAAGTTCAGTAAGTGAGCTTTCGTGCATGACTATCAGAAACTAGAATTTTTTTTGCTAGGAGTCTCACCTGTGTGTGTCCAGAGTTTGCACTCACATTCGTAGACACCTTTCTTTTCATCTGAGACCACTTGGGAATTATGCCTTGCCCAGTCAAATGCATCTAATCTGTTGTAGTGGTGTACGAGATACTTTGTCGGGTTCTCAGGGCACCGTTCTGCTCTGAATGCAGTGCTACGGTAGAGTGTTTCTTTGAAATCTGCAAACACTGCCCTTGTATACACTTTTGATAGCTGAACTTCGAACCCAAACTGGGTTGTTGTCTTCACCTCTGACTGCATGATCAGAAATGCTCTGTTACAAAACAAAGAAATGAAAAAATTGTTTGCTTTTGTAGTTATATTTTAGCAGTTTTTGATTGACATTTTGTTTACCTCATTTGCTACTGTCTCTGCATGCTCGATGGCCTTCCTGGTATGAATGCACTTGTCCACCTGCTGAGCAAATAGATGGAGATCATGCTTCTCTTTGACAAAAAAATTCTTCAGTATGCGGTTCATGCTCTCGCTTCTGTGTGTGGAAGTCATCCGAGCACATAAAATTTCCTTGTAGTAAGCCGAGATCCACTCGTGCCTGTCATCCAACAGCGAATTCATCACTTCATCATCTTGCAAGTTGTATCTCTAAATGAGGTCCTTCCATGCTCGTTCAAATTCTGACGGAATTAGTGGGTGGTTCAGCACCGCATTGAGGTCATCCTTGAGTTTCTCATGCGCCTTATACAGCAAGGCGAGGTGGTCTTTGTTCTTCTTCATGATATGCCACCGACACAACTTATGCAGAGTATGTGGGAGGATAGTTTTTAATGCTGCCTTAATCGGAGAACACTGGTCTAAGAAGGCACAAATAGTGTTTTTTATTAAGTTGTTTGTGTGTGTAAGATAGATGGAAGAAATATAAGTGCACCAAACAAACGTAAGTATGCAGGTGTTGTTTTTTTGTACCTATGAGCATGCAGATTGGCGGCTTGTTGTGCATACACCTCAGAAATGTTCTGAAAGCCCACTCAAATGATGGTATTGTTTCATCTCGCACGAGGGCAACAGCAAATATGGTGCTCTGTAGATGATGGTTCACTCCCACGAAGACTCCCAGCGGCATGTGAAATTTGTTAGTTTTATACGTCGTGTCAAATGTAACGCAGTCTCCAAAATCTTCATACCATCCTTTGCAACTTGTGTTGGCCCAAAAGACGTTTCTTACACGGTTATCTGCATCAACATCATAATCATAGAAGAACTCTAGGTTTATCTTCTGCATCTTCTCAAAGAAATCCAAAAGTTTCTTGACATCATCTTCGGACTCTTCTCTGGCAAACTTCTGTTTCCTGCATTTTCGAACACAATGCAAACTCATCTCATCAAACAGGGAATAATTACTGACAGAATGTTCAAGTGATATGCTCTGTGGCATGCTTACTTGTTTACCCAGTCGTGGCTAGTATGTCCCATGTACTACAGACCACCGGACATACGCGATAGCGTTGACATCATCTGAGCATGTGTGTGGTTGTCCAATTGCATGTCTTTCACTAACTGATCTATCAAAGGATCTTCTTTTTTGTGCGATCACATGTGCAAAAGCATCCCGGGGCTTTCCAGCATCTTGTGATTGTGGTTGAGTTCACCCATTTCTATCACAAATTTGCCATGCTTCCTTTTTTTACTCTAATTTTTGCCTTGCAGCCAATCCTTTTTGATGTCTTCTGATGTTTCCGGTGATAATATGACACAGTCTGCTTGTGCGTCCCTTCTCTTGAGCAGACAATGTAGGCATTTGTCATGTGTTTTGACCTCTTGCGTATGCCAAACCCTACATATCTTGCATAATTGTTGTAAAAGTCCCATGCCTTTTCGTATGTGGTGAACTTCATTCAACGGCAGGTATGAGGTTCAGCGGCATGTCTTTATCCTACATTTAAGTGCAATGCTCTATGAGATAATTTGTTCTGTTCTGTTTTTAAATACGAGAAGTTCATACGAGTTTAATAAAGCATTGCAATGTTCCTAAGTTTTCAGAAGAATCGACTTCATTCAACTTACATGTGTCTAGAGTCGCACACATGATGGTGTTTGCAGCTCACCGGGTTGTATTGGACATGGCGGAGTTATAGCAGATCTATGTAGTTGAGGATCTCATGGCGGCAATAGTGAGGAGGATTTGTATCTGCCGTTGACTTCTGACCGAGGCACCGTCGGTGGTCGTAGTGTCGAATTTGATGCAGCAGGTCTACTTGGAGCTCTGTTTTTCGGTGCAGCAGGTGGACGCTGAGCTCTGTTTTGGGGTGTAGCAGGTGGACATTGAGCTTATTTTGGGGTGCAGAAGGTGGATGTGGTGGTAATCCAGTGTTGTGACTATGTCTCAGTGGATTGGTTTGGAAATTTTTGAGTGGCGGCACATCATCATAGTCATAATCATCATCTGCTGCAACATCATGTTCAACTGCATCATCATTGTTTGTTCGGACATGTTGTCCAAATGTAGTGAACTCGTGCTTATAGTCTGGGTTGAGAACTGTTATTGGCTCATCTTCATCATCATCATCCTGTTGGTGAGTGCCCTCCCACACGAATGTGATATCATCGTCATCTTCGACTACCTCTTCTTCCTGAAAAAATCCTCTCCCGGAGAGTAATGCACCCTGTTTGTTGTCGTGAAGAATCCTCGAGGAATCTCAGGGGTAACCCAGCCAGTATCTCTTTCAGAAGAAGCTTTACTCCTCTGACAACACCGAGGGCCTTATTCTGATCACGGGATCAGAATAATATTCTGATCACAACCTGAACTGCCTGAGTAACGCGCCTGAACTTCCCTCTGTACGAACCCGACCTTCGGGCGATCTTCCCAACCGTGGCTCCCCCCGCGAATTATTCTGGTTAGTCGTGTTCTGTATGATGTTAGTGTAATCTAGAAATGTTTTTAGCAACTAAATACCGGTTTTAAATAGGAATCTCGCTCATTGGCGGATTTTGCTCTCGGGTCGTGATGAAATTGTGTTTTTTGTAATTTTACTGCCTGAGTTGTTCGACCTGAACTTCTCCCAGTGCTAGGTTGAACTTCCGCCAACATTGCCTAAATGGGGCTTGCGATACACCATTGGAAAGCTATGGACACCAGTATCATGACCCAAGTTAAATTTTTGGTAAAATTTAAGCGGTTTAAGAGCAGTTTTAAAAACCGTTTTTTTCTTGATACAAAAAACATGAATCGTATTTTCGATCACATCTCTAAACCGTTTATCAGAATGAGGAAAATAACATGGCATTGGAAAGCTGCTACAAAACCGTGCCTTCCTCGTGTTGAACGTTTTCTCTAATTCCCTATGGTTAAAGAGTAATTTGGAAAATCGTAAAATTTCGCAAACCGAACAGCCGAGTCCGTATTTTTGCCATTTCTAAACGGCTAGTCCAATAAAGGCAAATTATATGGCGTTGGAAAGCTTATGAAAATGTGCTACTTTTTCATGTTAAAAGTTTTTCCTAATTTTGAACGGTTTAAAATTAATTTAGAAAACGATACAAGTACCATCGAGTTTTTTTTCAAGGTAATTTTTTAACCGTATGTCCGAATGCAGCAAATGATATGGCGTTGGAAAGCTGGAGGAAATGCGAAACTTTCTGGTATATATTGTTTCTCCCAATTCCTTATGGTTTTATGTCAATTTTGAAAATGGCAAAAAACATATTTTCACCGTAATTTCTACAAACTTTATCGGAATTGGGCAAATAATATACCGCTGAAAAGCTGCGGAAAATGCGAAAAAAAATTCATGTTGATGGTTTTCTCTGATTCCTAGCCGTTTTCAAGTAATTTCGAAAATGGCGAGATCATTCGTTCTGCCTCTATCGCGAAACAGAATCTTCGAAAATGCACCATGTGAAGAACCTGAACTTCTCGAAATGTCTACTTGAACTTCACTTTGTTTTTCATGTGTTTTTTCCCATAGCTCTCCACCCGCTCACTGGAACACTAATCGAAATTGAGCAAGTAATGTACTAGTGGAAAGCAGATGTAAACATGCAACTTGTCGGCGTTCTCGGAACGGGGGTCCCCAGACTTGCCTGCCTGCGGCCTGCGGCGTGGCTCAAAGGGGGGCCCAGCACGGCCCATCTTCACCAACACAAACCCAAGACCATCGCGAGGGGCCAAGCCTCGCGGGGCGGACGACGCGGAGCTTCCTTAGGCACGGCCTCATCAGGCTGGCTCGCGAGGAGGCGGAGAGATCAAGGCGGGGTACCTCACGAGGTGCCCGTGACGCAAGCCATGACGACCAAGGGCGCCAGGCGGGTGCCAGCCCGCGCAGTGTCCTCCTTTCCTCTTTGGTGCAAAGGGGGCAAGCGCAGCCGCGGATTACCGAGGCATCAGGCAAAGGTTGCCATTTCGGTGCAACAAGAACAAGACCAGGAGGACTGCAAGAAGGAGGTCATTGTGGAGCCCAAGACGGCGTCACCACCAGAGCTTTGTGCAGCCGAAGACTACTTTTGTCAGGATAACTGGTACTGGCTGTCCCCTTTCAAATTAGCCCACCATTGTTGGCTCCCTTCCCGCTCGATATTTGGGAAGAGGACCAGGGCCTCTATAAATAGGACCAGCCACCCGCAAGGGATCGGGGGGATCAAAGGATCGAAGGATCGAGAGCCTGAGAGGTTAGGGTTTAGAGAAGGGACAATCGATAAGAGAGAGAGAGATAGAAGGGTGACTGAACTCCTCCCAGCAGTTCATCGCCCCAGCCAAGAACAGACCCTCGCGAGGCTATTCTTCCTTGTATTGTTCATCATCATCAGCCCAAGAGGCAATCCACCACACCACACACTGGAGTAGGGTATTACACCACAACGGTGGCCCGAACCAGTATAAACCCTGTGTCTCTTGTGTTGTTCTTTCCATAGCTTAGATCTTAGCGAGGCGGAGGGGTGTAGGTAGGTAGGAGGCGAAATCTCCGCGCGCACCCCAGTTTTCGAACCTCAAGGGTCTGCCGGAACCCGAAATCCGACATTTGGCGCGCCAGGTAGGGGTGCACCGGAATTCGTCTTCCACCACCCCGTTCTCCTCTGACCATCACGCCCATGTCTGACGCTCGTCGGGCCCGCGCCGAGCGCCGGGCCACTCTCGCTTCCCACGTCGCCCAGACGGCCCCTGTCAGCGGGCGTCCTCGCCGTTCCCCGTCACCTGCCGTCAACGCCGCCACCGGCCCGGCGGGGGACGAGCAGCAAGCATCGTCTCAGCATCCGTCCGTGCGGCAAGACGGCCGCACCGCAACTCCCTCGCTCACCCCAGCTGGTTCTTCGTCCCGCGCGCTCCGCGCGCCCATGGAGGCTCGAGCTGCGCTCATCGCGGCAAACGAGCTCCTGCGCTACTGTCCCGTCGATGATGTCTACGAAGAATGGCTCGACCGCGTCGCCGAGCTCGTCCGCGCCGCAGGGGGCTCTCCTGCGCCGTCCGTTCCGCTGCACCGCACCCCGCCCCGCGCGGGCGACGAAGCTCCGGCGGTGCCCCGGCCGCCTCCTCCTCAGGAAGGCGCCATGGCTCCAAGGCACGTGGCCCCTGGGCGGAACCCGCTCTGTCAGGTGCCAGCGCGGCAGGAGCAGAGCTGCCAAGAAGTCCCTCGCCCGCAAGAAGCAGCTTGGGCGCTCCCTGCTCCAGCACGTCGCGACCATGCTCCTGATCCCGCGCGTCAAGACCCCGCGCTGCTCCCAGCTACAGCACGTGGGGACATGCAAGACCAAGTTCTCCGTCACCCAAGGCCTCTCGTGGCCACAGCAGGCTGCCGCGCCTTCACCATCGAGCTACGCAGCGTCGCGTTGCATGACAAGTTCAAGCCAAACCTGCCTCCTCGTTATGACGGCACGGCTGACCCTGCGGAGTTCCTCCAGCTCTACGAGCTGGGCATCGAAGCTGCCAACGGAGACGAGAAGGTCATGGCGAACTGGTTCCCATGGCGCTCAAGGATGGGGCCCGCACCTGGCTCCTGAACCTGGCTCCAGGCACGATCTCCTCCTGGGACGAGATGCGCACCCGCTTCATCGCCAACTTCCAAGGTACTCGCGACCGGCCACCCGCCGTGAGCGACATGCGCCGCATCAAGCAACAGCCCGGGGAGACCCTGCAGAAGTACATCCAGCGCTTCAACAACGCACGCCGCAAGATTCCCAAGGTGACTGAGGAGGCCATCATCTCAGCCTTCTCCGACGGCATGCGCGATGTCAAGATGAAGGAGGAGCTGGCGATGCATGAAGACCTGTGCACTTCCTTGGAGCTGTTCAACCTGGCAACCAAGTGTACCAGGGCTGAGGAAGGGCGTCTCTCCCTCCTCGAGCTGCCTGCCGCAGACCCAGAAGAGAAGAAGCCCAAGGCCAAGGATGTGAAGCGCAAGGGGGCTGCCGTGCTCGCGGCAGAACCACACACCAAGCGGGACAGAGATCAGCCCGAACCTTCCAAGGGCAGCCGGTACTGTGTGTACCACGACCTCCACACCCACAACACCAACGAATGTCAAGAGCTCCGAGCCATGCAAGAAGGAAGGATCGGCCGTCGCCCCGACCGCGGTGATCGGGGCAACGGTCGAGGAGGAGGAAGGAACGCAGGACGCTGGGAAGACCGTGGCCCGCGCCAAGGGTGGCACGATGAACCTCGCGAGGATCGCTGGCAAGACCCGCCTCGCGAGGGAGACTGGAGGGATCAGCCTCGCAAGGATCGCCCGCAAGGCAACACAGGCCTCCCTCCACTGCCGCTGCAGCCAAGGAGAAACGAGGACCACCACAAGGAGCCACGCGCGATTGGGCAGGTCCGCCTCCCTGTCACCTTCGGGGCACGCGACAACTACCGCACCGAGCTCATCGACTTCGACGTCGCTCACATTTGCCTGTCGTATAACGCCATCCTTGGGTACCCAGCGCTGGCCAAGTTCATGGCCGTAACTCACCATGGCTACAACGTCCTCAAGATGCCAGGAAGTGGCAGAGTCATCACGGTGCCCTGTGAAGAGAAAGACGCGGTGTGTTCCCTGGAACGAGCCTTTCAGGTCGCGTCACTGGAAGACCCAGCTCGCGGAAGCAGGAGGCTTCCCGAGACCGCCCCCAAGAAGAAAAAGACATCGTCCGGCCCGGCCCCTCAGGAGGCAGGCCCCTCTGGGCCCGCACCTGCCCAGGGGAACCTCCTTCCATCGCATAGGAAAGCGCACCCGGCGCCCTCCTCAGGCAGGGCTCGGGGGCTCTCCCCTGGAGGGCCACCGACCTAGCTAGGGTCACGAGGGAGGCGCTTGGGCACCACATGGAGGCGTGGTTCGAAGCACGTTTCCCTCAAGAAGGAGCAAGGCAAGGAGAGCCAGACCCTCAGGAGTTCGTCAGCAAGGCCATTCAGGAGCTACACAAGTCAAGAGTCATGAAAGGCGGCCACCGCCTACCAGCAGTGGCTCCCCATCCAGGCGAGGATGGTGGGCTGCGCGTCTGCATCGACATACCAGGGCTCAACCGAGTCGCCTCTCTGGAGCGCCTCTGGCCCTCATGAGTGGGGCGCTGCGGAGGTCCACCCCACAGCTACGTTCGCATGCCTTACGGCTTGCCGAACGCGGCTGCCATGTACCAGCGCCTCATGAGGGGCATCACGGAGGCACGAGAGGCCAGGCGTTCCGCAGCCCTGGCGGGGATGGAGATGGTCCGCGAGGAGCCGCCAGCGCCTCCGGAGCTTCCCGAGGCCCCTGGGCCTGGGGGCTCGTGAGGATCGGCTTCTGTAGACCATCGAGTCAGCTACACCAACTCTCCTTCGTCCTCAACGTCATCAGGTGACATCTTTCAAGTTTCATTTCCAGCTGGGAGCGCCCCCCCCCCCAGGGCTGCATTATTCCCAGGCCACGTGGGTCCGTCCCTGCGGTGTGTATCCCTTTTATTTCATGTTGTTAGCTTACCTTGTTGGGGGAGCCCCTCGGGCTGCATGATCCCCAAGTCGCTCGGGCCAGACCCAGTGATGTCCGCCTTCCCAGCATCTATTTAAATGAATCCACTCCTCCGCGGCTAATGTGCTTGACCTAGTTGCCCGCTCAACTGACGAAACTGCTCCCAACGGCACGACGCTTGCACATGGGTCCGTCCCTGCAACACCGACAAACCTGAATGGCTGAGCTCTGGCCGCGGCAGCCCCGCATGGCGCCACCTCGTCAAGCCTTCGGTGCCTCATTACCCCTCGGAAGCAACCAACGGCTGACTGTCAATTGTCATGGCAACCCCCTCGTTTTTTCTATGATGGATCTACAGGATCTCCTGAAGGAGCTGCGTCAGGCGAGGCCCTTGCGGTGTCTCCTTCACTCTCGTCCGCGCGAACCGCTTGCACGTTAAAGGGGGGGTGCCTGAGCATCGCGACTCAGGGCTCCTACTGGCTCTCCAGCCCTAACCCTCTGGCCTTGTCCACGGCATCGTGACCTGGCATACTAGCGACGGCTGAGACTCACTCGAGGGCCGGGACCCGAGGACATAGAGCAGAAAGGGGAGCAAAGGTGAGAGGGGAGGGACACGCGAGGACCTCGCCAAGCAACCTCATGCCTGCCGATGCACGGACCCGGCGACACACCAGAGAGCGGCCCATGATTCTCGAGATAAGTCACCACCCGGAAGCGCCAGCTACCGTGGCATCATCCCCGCACCTAATGCAATCCCGTGTTAGCGACGCCGCTCTCCTTTCTCACCGAACGACGGCTGCTTGAGCGCCAAAGGGGACCTCCTGAGCATTGCGACTCAGGGGCTCTTACCGGACTCCGGGTCGCTCACCTCCTGGCCTTGACCACAGCATCGTGACCTGGCATACCAGCGACGGCTAAAGCCGCCTTGGGACTGGGACCTGTCGGCGCAGAGCACCAAGCCCTCGTGAGGTTCGAAAGGGAGGACTGAGCTAAAACGGAATGAGAAACTCACACAATTCTACGACAAGGGTTATATTAACAAAACAGGATCACAGGCACCTTACAAACCCCCACGGGACGCGTCTTTGATTCCTCGCAGGGAACAGATCCTAAAGGGACACTAACTACGCGCGCCCCTGCAAAAGACGCCATCATCAACAGTGGGCCGTCAAGCACCGGCGCCAACCCCATCCAAATCAGAGTCGGCGGCAGCCTGACGTGCCCTCCCTGCTCCAGGAGCGGAGCCGGCTCGGGGGCTCATAGCTGTCGTCGCTCATCTCCGGAGTCACGAAGAGCTCGCCGGAGTCACTGGAACCTCCGACGCCTCCACCGCCTGAGGAGCCGCCAAGGGAGCGGTTGGCGGGCCCAGTCCTCACCGCAGCAGGGTCCTGGCCACCTCTCCCAGGGCAGCACTCCAGCCGGCGCCCATTCGCATCAAAGGCCTTGAAGAACGTCACCGAAGCACCGTCGTACTCCAAGGGATCGCGAGGGTGCCTCTTGTCCTACAAACCTGGGCGATTTCGCTCCAGCCCCGAGTCATGAAGACCTCGCCCGGGGCAACGACCGCGACTGTCGGCGTTCTGGGAACGGGGGTCCCCAGACTTGCCTGCCTGCGGCCTGCGGCATGGCTCAAAGGGGGGCCCAGCACGGTCTGTCTTCACCAACACAAACCCAAGACCCTCGCGAGGGGCCAAGCCTCGCGGGGCGGGCGATGCGAGCTTCCTTAGGCACGGCCTCGTCAGGCTGGCTCACGAGGAGGCGGAGAGATCAAGGCGGGGTACCTCACGAGGTGCCCGTGACGCAAGCCATGACGACTCAGGGCGCCAGGCGGGTGCCAGCCTGCGCAGCGTCCTCCTTTCCTCTTTGGTGCAAAGGGGGTAAGCGCAGCCACGAAGTACCGAGGCATCAGGCAAAGGTTGCCATTTCGGTGCAATGAGACCAAGACCAGGAGGACTACGAGACGGAGGTCACCGTGGAGCCCAAGACGGCGTCATCACCAGAGCTTTGCGCAGGCGAAGACTACTTTTGTCAGGATAGCTGATACTTGTTGTCCCCCTTCAAATTAGCACGGCATTGTTGGCTCCCTTCCCGCTCGATATTTGGGAAGAGGACCAGGGCCTCTATAAATAGGACCAGCCACCCACATAGCAAGGGGGTCCGAGTTCGAGCATAAAGGTCGGAAGTGAGAGAGAGAAAGAGAGAGGAAGAGATAGAGAGGAAAGGATGACTGAACTCTTCTCAGTAGTTCATCCCCCCGGCCAAGAACAGACCCTCGCGAGGCTGTTCTTCCTTGTATTGTTCATCATCATCAGCCCAAGAGGCAATCCACCACACCACACACTGGAGTAGGGTATTACACCACAACGGTGGCCCGAACCAGTATAAACCCTGTGTCTCTTCTGTTGTTCTTTCCTTAGTTTTAGATCCTAGCATGGTGGAGGGGTGCAGGTAGGTAGGAGGCGAAATCTCCGCGCGCACCCCAGTTTTCGAACCTCAAGGGTCTGCCGGAACCCGAAATCCGACATTTGGCATGCCAGGTAGGGGTGCGCCGGGATTCGTCTTCCACAACCCCGTTCTCCTCCGACCATCACGCCCATGTCTGACGCTCGTCGGGCCCGCGCCGAGAGCCGGGCCGCACTCGCTTCCCGCGTCGCCCAGACGGCCCCTGTCGGCGGGCATCCACGCCGTTCCCCGTCACCTGCCGTCAACGCCGCCACCGGCCCGGCGGGGGACGAGCGGCAAGCATCGTCCCAGCATCCGTCCGTGCGGCAAGACGGCCGCACCGCAACTCCCTTGCTCGCCCCGGCTGGTTCTTCGTCCCGCGTGCTCCGTGCACCCATGGAGGCTCGAGCTGCGCTCATCGCGGCAAACGAGCTCCTGCGCTACCGTCCCGTCGACGACGTCTACGAAGAATGGCTCGACCGCGTCGCCGAGCTCGTCCGCGCAGCGGGGGGCTCTCCTGCGCCGTCCGTTCCACTGCACCGCAGCCCGCCCCACGCGGGCGATGAGGCTCTGGCGGCCCCGGCCGCCTCCTCCTCAAGAAGACGCCATGGCTCCAAGGCACATGGCCCCTGGGAGGAACCCGCTCCGTCAGGCGCTAGCGCGGCAAGAGCAGAGCTGCCAAGAAGTCCCTCGCCCGCAAGAAGCTGCACGGGCGCTCCCTGCTCCAGCACGTCGCGACCATGATCCTGCTCCCGCGCGTCAAGACCCCGCGCTGCTCCTAGCTACAGCGCGTGGGGACATGCAAGACCAAGCCCCCCGTCACCCAAGGCCTCCCGTGGCCACAGCAGGCTGCCGCGCCTTCACCACCAAGCTACGCAGCGTCGCGTGGCCCGGCAAGTTCAAGCCAGACTTGCCTCCTCGCTACGACGGCACGGCTGACCCTGCGGAGTTCCTCCAGCTCTACGAGCTGGGCATCGAAGCTGCCAACGGAGACGAGAAGGTCATGGCGAACTGGTTCCCCATGGCACTCAAGGATGGGGCCCGCACCTGGCTCCTGAACCTGGCTCCAGGCACAATCTCCTCCTGGGACGAGATGCGCACCCGCTTCATCGCCAACTTCCAAGGCACTCGCGACCGGCCACCCGCCGTGAGCGACATGCGCCGCATCAAGCAATAGCCTGGGGAAACCCTGCAGAAGTACATCCAGCGCTTCAACAACGCACGCCTCAAGATTCCCAAGGTGACTGAGGAGGCCATCATCTCGGCCTTCTCCGACAGCGTGCGCGATGTCAAGATGAAGGAGGAGCTGGCGATGCATGAAGACCTGTGCACTTCCTTGGAGCTGTTCACCCTGGCAAACAAGTGCGCCAGGGCTGAGGAAGGGCATCTCTCCCTCCTCAAGCTGCCTGCCGCAGACCCAGAAGAGAAGAAGCCCAAGGCCAAGGATGTGAAGCACAAGGGGGCTACCGTACTCGCGGCAGAACCAGACACCAAGCGGGGCAGAGATCAGCCCGAACCTTCCAAGGGCAGCCGGTACTGTGTGTACCACGACCTCCACACCCACAACACCAACGAATGTCAAGAACTCCGAGCCATGCGAGAAGGAAGGATCGGCCGTCGCCCCGACCGCGGTGACCGGGGCTATGGTCGAGGAGGAGGAAGGAACGCAGGACGCTGGGAAGACCGTGGCCCGCGCCAAGGGTGGCGCGACCAACCTCGCGAGGATCGCTGGCAAGACCCGCCTCGCGAGAGAGGATGGAGGGATTGGCCTCGCGAGGGAGACTGGAGGGATCAGCCTCACGAGGATCGCCCGCAAGGCAACGCAGGCCTCCCACCGCTGCCGCCGCAGCCAAGGAGAAACGAGGACCGCCACTAGGACGAGGAGGCTGGGGGCTTCCATGAGCCGCGCGCAATCGCCTGCATCTTGGGCGGAGCACAAGCCCCCGCCTCTCAGCGCATCATCAAGCAGTTCGCCCGCGAAGTGAACGCAGTCCTTCCCAGGCTCGAAGCCACGCGCCCTCTCAGGTGGTCGGCGTGCGCCATCACGTTCAGCTCAGCAAATCAGCTCAAGTGTGCGGCTACAGCCGGAGTTCTCCCGATGCTTTGCTCCCCGATCGTCAGCAACGTGGTGGTCACCAAGACCCTCATCGATGGCGGGGCAGGGCTCAACGTCCTGTCTGTGGAGACATTCAACAACCTCCAAGTGCCCTACAGCCAGCTTCAGCCAACCAAGCCTTTCTCAGGTATCACCGACGGCTCCACGGTCCCGATTGGGCAGGTCCGCCTCCCTGTCACCTTCGGGGCACGCGACAACTACCGCACCAAGCTCATCGACTTCGACGTCGCCCACATTCGCCTACCGTACAACGCCATCCTTGGGTACCCAGCGCTGGCCAAGTTCATGGCCGTAACTCACCACGGCTACAACGTCCTCAAGATGCCAGGAAGCGGTGGAGTCATCACGGTGCCCTGTGAAGAGAAGGACGCGGTGTGTTCCCTGGAACGAGCCTTTCAGGCCGCGTCACTGGAAGACCCGGATCGTGGAAGCAGGAGGCCTCCCGAGACCGCCCCAAAGAAGAAGAAGACATCGTCCGGCCCGACCACTCAGGAGGCAGGCCCCTCTGGGCCTGCGCCTGCCCAGGGGGAACCTCCCTCCATTGCATAGGAAAGCGCGCAAGGCGCCCTCCTCAGGCAGGGCTCGGGGGCTCTCCCCTGGAGGGCCACCGACCTAGCTAGGGTCACGAGGGAGGTGCTTGGGCACCACATGGAGGCGTGTTTAGAAGCACGTTTCCCTCAAGAAGGAGCAAGGCAAGGAGATCCAGACCCTCAGGAGTTCATCAGCAAGGCCATTCAGGAGCTACAGGAGTCAAGAGTCATGAAAGGCGGCCGCCGCCTGCCAGCAGTGGCTCCCCATCCAGGCGAGGATGGTGGGCTGCGCGTCTGCATCGACATACCAGGGCTCAACTAAGTTGCCTCTCTGGAGCGCCTCTGGCCCTCGCGAGTGGGGTGCTGCGGAGGCCCACCCCACAGCTACGTCTGCATGCCTTACGGCTTGCCGAACGCGGCTGACGCGTACCAGCGCCTCATGAGGGGCATCACGGAGGCACGGGAGGCCAGGCGTTCCGCTGCCCTTGCAGGGGTGGAGATGGCCCTCAAGGAGCCGCCAGCGCCTCCGGAGCCTCCCGAGGCTCCTGGGCCTGGGGCCTCATGAGGATCGGCTTCCGCAGCCCACCGAGTCTGCTACACCAACACCCCTTCGTCTTCAGCGTCATCAGGTGACATCTTTCAAGTTTTATTCCCTGCTGGGAGCGCCCCCAAGGCTGCATTATTCCCAGGCCGCGTGGGTCCGTCCCTGCGGCATGTATCCCTTTTATTCCATGTTGTTAGCTTACCTTGTTGGGGGCGCCCCTCGGGCTCCATGACCCCCCAAGTCACTCGGGCCTGACCCAGTGATGTCCGCATTCCCAGCATCTCTTTGAACGAATCCACTCCTCCGCGGCTAATGTGTTTTACCCAGTTGCTTGCTCAGCTGACGCCAACTAACGAAGCTGCTCCCAAACGGCACGACGCTTGCGCATGGGCCCGTCCCTGCAGCGCCGACAAACCTGGATGGCTGAGCTCTAGCCGCGGCAGCCTCGCATAGCATCACCTCGTCAAGCCTTCAGTGCCTCACTACCCCTCGGGAGCAACCAACGGCTGGCCGTCAATTGTCATGGCAACCCCTTGCTTTTTCTATGATGGACTTGCAGGACCTCCTGAAGGAGCTGCGTTAGGCGAGGCCCTTGCGGTGTCTCCTTCGCTCTCGACCGCGCGAACCGCTTGCATGTTAAAGGGGGGGTGCCTGAGCATTGCGACTCAGGGCTCTTACTGGCTCTCCATCCCTCACCCTCTGGCCTTGTCCATGGCATCGCGACCTGGCATACCAGCGACGGCTGAGACCAGCTCGAGGGCCGGGACCCAAGGACGTAGAGCAGAAAGGGGAGCAAAAGCGAGAGGGGAGAGACACACGAGGACCTCGCCGAGCAACCTCGCGCCTGCCGATGCACGGACCCGGCGACACACCAGAGAGCGGCCCCTGATACTTGAGATAAGTCATCACTCGGAAGCGCCAGCTACCGTGGCACCATCCCCGCACCTAATGCTATCCCGTGTTAGCGACGCCGCTCTCCTTTCTCGCCAAATGACGGCTGCTTGGGCGCCAAAGGGGGCCTCCTGAGCATCGCGACTCAGGGGCTCTTACCGGACTCCGGGTCGCTCACCTCCTGGCCTTGACCACGGCATCGCGACCTGGCATACCAGCGACGGCTGAAGCCGCCTTGGGACTAGGACCTGTCGGCGCAGAGCACCAAGCCCTCGCGAGGTTCGAAAGGGAGGACTGAGCTAAGACGGAATGAGCAAATCGCGCAATTCTACGACAAGGGTTATATTAACAAGACAGGATCACAGGAACCTTACAAGCCCCCACAGGGCACGTTTTTGATTCCTCGCAGGGAACGGATCCTAAAGGGACACAAATTACGCGCGTCCCTGCAAAAGACGCCATCATCAACAGTGGGCCGTCAAGCACCGACGCCAACCCCATCCAGATCAGAGTCGGCGGCGGCCTGACGAGCCCGCCCTGCTCCAGGAGTGGCGCCGGCTCGGGGGCTCGTAGCTGTCCTTGCTCGTCTCCGGAGTCGCGAAGGGCTCGCCAGAGTTGCTGGAACCTCCGACGCCTCCACCGCCTGAGGAGCCTCCAAGGGAGCGAGTGGCGAGCCCAGTCCTTGTCGCAGCAGGGCCCTGGCCACCTTCCCCGGGGCAGCACTCCAGCCGGCGCCCGCTCGCATTGAAGACCTTGAAGAGCATCACCGAAGCACCTTCATAGTCCAAGTGGATCGCGAAGACACCCCTTGTCCTGTAAACCCGGGCGATCTCCCTCCAGCCCCGAGTCATGTAGACCTCGCCCGGGGCGACGACCGCGACCTCTGCCTCGGTCGCGACGGTGCTGCAGCCGGCGTGCTGCAGCCAGAGCTCCAGGGGCTCCCCCTGCGGGATGATGGAGGCGAAGAAGGGAGGAAGGCGGATCCAAGACCAAAGAGGAATGGCGACGTGGAGCACGAACTCTTGGGAGGAGCCCTCGGTGTGGACCCCAGGGGGGACCCACACCTTCGTGACCCGGCGGCACCGACGGCGACGCCACCCATGGCGGCCAGCATCCGCTCCTTCAGGGCCCTCGATGTGGGTGTACAATGGAAGCGGGAACCCCAGCGGCGCCCGATCGCACAAAGGCCTCGACACCACCTGAAGGGCCCCTTCGTCCGGGCCATGGGGGATGAGCCGTTTCTTTGGCGGGAGTGGGTCTGGTCCCTCTCGGGGAGCCTTTCCCTTCTCTGTCGTCGAGAACCGGCGGATCGGAGCCATCGCGGCAAGACGGAGCAAGGATCGGGAAGAAGGAGAAGCAAGGAGGGATGGACTGGAAGGGCGCGCGCCGTTCCGTACTTATGGCCGGCGAAGGCCAACCGCCGACCTCCACGATCGCAGGAAATCATGACCTGTTTTTGCATGCAGGGACTTGTCCAATCCGTGCAGTTGCCGAGGCGTCGTGGGGAAGTGGAGGCGCCCACGTCCAGTCAACCGCCACGCGGCGCCGAAGGCCGCAGGCTGTTAGGGCCCGCGGCGCTTCGCTCTTGCCCTTTCGCCTCCCCGCACGGCCAAGTCCGGGCACGCCTTGGGCCCAGGGGCTACTGTCGGTGTTCTGGGAACGGGGGTCCCCAGACTTGCCTGCCTGCGGCCTGCGGCGTGGCTCAAAGGGGGGCCCAGCACGGCCCGTCTTCACCAACACAAACCCAAGACCCTTGCGAGGGACCAAGCCTCGCGGGGCGGACGACGCGGAGCTTCCTCAGGCACGGCCTCGTCAGCCTAGCTCACGAGGAGGCGGAGAGATCAAGGCGGGGTACCTCATGAGGTGCCCGTGACGCAAGCCATGACGACTCAGGGCGCCAGGCGGGTGCCAGCCCGCGCAGCGTCCTCCTTTCCTCTTTGGTGCAAAGGGGGCAAGCGCAGCCGCGGAGTACCGAGGCATCAGGCAAAGGTTGCCATTTCGGTGCAACAAGACCAAGACCAGGAGGACTACGAGATGGAGGTCACCGTGGAGCCCAAGACGGTGTCATCACCAGAGCTTTGCGCAGGCGAAGACTACTTATGTCAGAATAGCTGATACTTGTTGTCCCCCTTCAAATTAGCCCAACATTGTTGGATCCCTTCCCGCTCGATATTTGGGAAGAGGACCAGGGCCTCTATAAATAGGACCATCCACCCACATAGCAAGGGGGTCCAAGTTCGAGGTTAAAGGTCGGAAGTGAGAGAGAGAGAGGAAGAGATAGAGAGGAAAGGGTGACTGAACTCTTCTCAGTAGTTCATCCCCCCAGCCAAGAACAGACCCTCGCGAGGCTGTTCTTCCTTGTATTGTTCATCATCATCAACCCAAGAGGCAATCCACCACACCACACACTGGAGTATGGTATTACACCACAACGGTGGCCCGAACTAGTATAAACCCTGTGTCTCTTGTGTCGTCCTTAGTTTTAGATCCTAGCATGGCGGAGGGGTGCAGGTAGGTAGGAGGCGAAATCTCCGTGCGCACCCCAGTGTTCGAACCTTAAGGGTCTGCCGGAACCCGAAATCCGACAGCGACCTCTGCCTCGGTCGCGAGGGTGCAGCAGCCGGCGTGCTGCAGCCAAAGCTCTAGGAGTTCTCCCTGCGGGATGATGGAGGCGAAGAAGGGAGGAAGGCGAATCCAAGACTGAGGAGGCGTGGCGGCATGGAGCACGAACTCTTGGGAGGAGCCCTCGGTGTGGACCCCAGGGGGGACGACCCACACCTTCGTGACTCGTCGGTGCCGACAGCGGCGCCGCCCGTGGCGATTAGCATCAGCTCCTTCAGGGCCCTCGATGTGCGCGTACAAGGGAAGCGGGAACCCCGGCGGTGCCCGCTCGCACCAAGGCCTCGACGCCACCTGATGGGCCCCCTCATCCGGGCCACGGAGGACGAGCCGTTTCTTCGGCGGGAGCGGGTCTGGTCCCTCTCGGGGAGCCTTCCCCTTCTCTGCCGTCGAGAACCGGTGGATCGGAGCCATCACAGCAAGACAGAGCAAGGACCGGGAAGAAGGAGAAGCAAGGAGGGATGGACTGGAAGGGCGCGTGCTGTTCCGTACTTATGGCCGGCGAAGGCCAACCACCGACCTCCACGATCGCAGGTAATCATGACCCACTTTGCATGCAGGGACTTGTCCAGTCCGTGCAGTTGCCGAGGCGCCATGGGGAACTGGAGGCGCCCACGTCCAATCAACCGCCACACGGCGCCCAAGGCCGCAGGATGTTAGGGCCCGCGGCACTTCTCTCTTGCCCTTCCGCCTCCCTGCACGGCCAAGTCCGGGCGCGCCTTGGGCCCGGGGGCTACTGTCGGCATTCTGGGAACGGGGGTCCCCAGACTTGCCTGCCTGCGGCCTATGGCGTGGCTCAAAGGGGGGCCCAGCACGGCCCATCTTCACCAACACAAACCCAAGACCCTCGTGAGGGGCCAAGCCTCGCGGGGCGGACGTCGCGGAGCTTCCTCAGGCACGGCCTCATCAGGCTGGCTCGCGAGGAGGCGGAGAGATCAAGGCGGGGTACCTCACGAGGTGCCCGTGACGCGAGCCATGACGACCAAGGGCGCCAGGCGGGTGCCAGCCCGCGCAATGTCCTCCTTTCCTCTTTGGTGCAAAGGGGGCAAGCGCGGCCGCGGAGTACCGAGGCATCAGGCAAAGGTTGCCATTTCGGTGCAACAAGACCAAGACCAGGAGGACTGCAAGACGGAGGTCATTGTGGAGCCCAAGACGACGTCACCACCAGAGCTTTGTGCAGGCGAAGACTACTTTTGTCAGGATAACTGGTACTGGCTGTCCCCTTTCAAATTAGCCCGCCATTGTTGGCTCCCTTCCCGCTCGATATTTGGGAAGAGGACTAGGGCCTCTATAAATAGGACCAGCCACCCGCAAGGGATCGGGGGGATCAAAGGATCGAAGGATCGAGAGCCTGAGAGGTTAGGGTTTAGAGAAGGGACAATCGATAAGAGAGAGAGAGAGAAGGGTGACTGAACTCCTCCCAGCAGTTCATCGCCCCAGCCAAGAATAGACCCTCGCGAGGCTGTTCTTCCTTGTATTGTTCATCATCATCAGCCCAAGAGGCAATCCACCACACCACACACTGGAGTAGGGTATTACCCCACAACGGTGGCCCGAACCAGTATAAACCCTGTGTCTCTTGTGTTGTTCTTTCCATAGCTTAGATCTTAGCGAGGCGGAGGGGTGCAGGTAGGTAGGAGGCGAAATCTCCATGCGCACCCCAGTGTTTGAACCTCAAGGGTCTGCCGGAACCCGAAATCCGACACAACTTTTCTGTGTTGATCGTTTTTTCATACTCGCGGCGATTTTAAAAGTTTTTCATCTTAAATTCATTCACTATAGTAGTCAAACTTCCTGCTGTTTTCACGTTGAACTTATGTGACATATTTTCGTTTGTAATTTTCTCATCCATTTCGTCAGTGTTACACAAATTATATTCTTTTTGTACAAACCTCTCTCACAATATGTTTTTTAACTTTCTCCGACCGAGGACTTGAACTTACACAAATGATATTACAGTCGTTTTGAAGTACATTAGAGAAATGTCCGAATGCAGCAAATGATATGGCGTTGGAAAGCTTGAGGAAATGCGGAACTTTTTGGTATATATTGTTTCTGCCAATTCCTTACTATTTTAAGTCAATTTTGAAAATGGATAAAACGTATTTTCGTCGTAATTTCTACAAACTTAAACGGAATGGGGCAAATAATATACCGTCGAAAAGCTAAGGAAAATGCGAAACTTTTTCATGTTGATGGTTTTCTGTGATTCCTAGCCGTTTTCAAGTAATTTTGAAAATACCGAGATAATTCGTTCTACCTTTATTGCGAAACAGATTCTTCGAAAATGCACCACATGAAGAACTTGAACTTCTCGGCATATCTACTTGAACTTCACTCTGTTTTTCACGTGCTTTTTTTGCTCGTAGATCTCCATCCACTGTTCGTAGATCTCCATCCACTCACCGGAATTGAGCAAGTGATATACCGATGGAAAGCTGCTGTAAACACGTAACTTTCCCGTGTTGATTGTTTTTTCATACTCACGACAATTTTAAAAGGTTTTCATCTCAAATTCATTCACTATAGCAGTCGGACTTTGTGCTGTTTTCATGTTGAACTTCTGTGACGTATTTTCGTTCGTAATTTTCTCATCCATTTCGTCAGTGTTACACAAATGATATTCTTTTTGTACAAACCTCTCTCACAATATATTTTTTAACTTTCTCCGACCGAGGACTTGAACTTACACAAATGATATTCCTGTCATTTTGAAGTACATTAGAGAAATGACGAGATCATGATTTCTGCCTTCATTGCGAATGGAAATGCACTGCGTGAAGTAGTTGAACTTCTCGAGCATGTCTGCTTGAACCTCACTCTATTTTTGACATGCTATTTTTTTCACTGCGTGAAGTAGTTGAACTTCTGGGGCATGTCTGTTTGAACTTCACTCGGTTTCGCTTTATTGTTTTTTTTCTTATATGAAATACACACCATGTAGTATGTGAACTTCTGGTATTTATCACTTTGAACTTCTCTTTGGTTTGAGAGAATTATTTTAAAACACAAAAAACATTTTTTTATGTATTTTGGACATTGATGTCTACTACACAACCTTCTTCTCGTAGACGTTGTTGGGCCTGCAAGTGCAGAGGTTTGTAGGATAGTAGCAAATTTCCCTCAAGTGGATGACCTAAGGTTTATCAATCCGTAGGAGGCATAGGATGAAGATGGTCTCTCTCAAGCAACCCTGCAACCAAATAACAAAGAGTCTCTTGTGTCCCCAACACACCCAATACAATGGTAAATTGTATAGGTGCACTAGTTCGGCGAAGATATGGTGATACAAGTGGTATATGGATAGTAGATAAAGGTTTTTGTAATCTGAAATTATAAAAACAGCAAGGTAACTAATGGTAAAAGTGAGCATAAATGGTATTGCAATGATAGGAAACAAGGCCTAGGGTTCATACTTTCACTAGTGCAAGCCCTCTCAAAAATAATAGCATAATTGGATCACATAACTATCCCTCAACATGCAACAAAGAGTCACTCCAAAGTCACTAATAGCGTAGAACAAACGAAGAGATTATGGTAGGGTACGAAACCACCTCAAAGTTATTCTTTCCAATCAATCCGTTGGGCTATTCCTATAGGTGTCACAAACAGCCCTAGAGTTCGTACTAGAATAACACCTTAAGACACAAATCAACCAAAACCCTAATGTCACCTAGATACTCCAATGTCACCTCAAGTATCCGTGGGTATGATTATAAGATATCCATCACACAATCTCAGATTCATCTATTCAACCAACACATAGAACCTCAAAGAGTGCCCCAAAGTTTCTACCGGAGAATCATGACGAAAACGTGTGCCAACCCATATGCATAGGTTCATGGGCGGAACCCGCAAGTTGATCACCAAAACATACATCAAGTGAATCACATGGTATCCCATTGTCACCACAGATACGCACGGCAAGACATACATCAAGTGTTCTCAAATCTTTAAAGACTCAATCCGATAAGATTACTTCAAAGGGGAAACTCAATCCATTACAAGAGAGTAGAGGGGGGAGAAAACATCATAAGATCCAACTATAATAGCAAAGCTCGCGATACATCAAGATCGTACCACCTCAAGAACATGAGAGAGAGAGAGATCAAACACATAGCTACTTGTACATACCCTCAGCCCCGAGGGAGAACTACTCCCTCCTCGTCATGGAGAGCACCGGGATGATGAAGATGGCCACCGGAGAAGGATTCCCCCTCCGGCAGGGTGCTGGAACGGGTCTAGATTGGCTTTCGGTGGCTAGGAGGCTTCTGGCGGCGGAACTCCCGATCTATTGTGCTCCCCGGTTGTTTTAGGGTATATGGGGATATATAGGAGTAGGAAGTACGTCAGGGGAGCCACGAGGGTGGAGGGCGCGCCCCGGGGGGTGGGCGTGCCCCCCTGCCTCGCGGCTTCCTCATTGCTTCCCTTATGTGGACTCCAAGTCTCCCGGGTTGCTTTCCTTCCAAAAATAAGTTCCGTGAAGTTTCAGGTCAATTGGACTCCGTTTGATTTTCCTTTTCTGCGATACTCTAAAACAAGGAAAAAACAGAAACTATCACTGGGCTCTGGGTTAATATGTTAGTCCCAAAAATAATATAAAAGTGTTTAATAAAGCCCATAAACATCCAAAATAGTTAATATAATAGCATGGAACAATCAAAAATTATAGATACGTCGGAGACGTATCAGCATCCCCAAGCTTAATTCCTGCTCGTCCTCGAGTAGGTAAATGATAGAAACAGAATTTTTGATGCGGAATGCTACCTAACATATTTCTCTAAGTAATTCTCTTTATTTTGGCATGAATGTTCAGATCCATAGGATTCAAGACAAAAGTTTAATATTGACATAAAAATAATAATACTTCAAGCATACTAACAAAGCAATCATGTCTTCTCAAAATAACATGGCCAAAGAAAGCTATCCCTACAAAATCATATAGTCTGGCTATGCTCCATCTTCACCACACAAAATATTTAAATCATGCACAACCCCAATGACAAGCCAAGCAATTGTTTCATACTTTTTATGTTCTCAAATTTTTTCAATCTTCACGCAATATATGAGTGTGAGCCATGGACATAGCACTATAGGTGGAATAGAATGGTGGTTGTGGAGAATACAAAAAGGAGAAGATAGTCTGACATCAACTAGGCATATCAACAGGCTATGGAGATGCCCATCAATAGATATCAATGTGAGTGAGTAGGGATTGCCATGCAACGGATGCACTAGAGCTATAAGTGTATGAAAGCTCAACAAAAGAAACTAGTGGGTGTGCATCCAACTTGCTTGATCATGAAGACCTAGGGCATTTTGAGGAAGCCCGTCGTTGGAATATACAAGCCAAGTTCTATAATGAAAGATTCCCACTAGTATATGAAAGTGACAACATAGGAGACTTTCTATCATGAAGATCATGGTGCTACTTTGAAGCACAAGTGTGGTAAAAGGATAGTAGCATTGCCCCTTCTCTCTTTTTCTCTCATTTTTTTTATTTTTTATTTTTTTATTTGGGCCTTTTCTCTTCTTCTTTTATGGCCTCTTTTTTTTATTTGGACCTTTTCTCTTTTTATGGCCTCTTTTTTTTAGTCTGGAGTCTCATCCCGACTTATGGGGGAATCATAGTCTCCATCATCCTTTCCTCACTGGGACAATGCTCTAATAATGATGATCATCACACTTTTATTTACTTACAACTCAAGAATTACAACTCGATACTTAGAACAAGATATGGCTCTATATGAATGCCTTCGGCGGTGTACCGGGATGTGCAATGACTCATGAGTGACATGTATGAAAGAATTATGAACGGTGGCTTTGCCACAAATACGATGTCGAGTACATGATCATGCAAAGAAATATGACAATGATGAAGCGTGTCATAATAATCGGAATGGTGGTAAGTTGCATGGAAATATATTTCGGAATGGCTATGGAAATGCCATGATAGGTAGGTATGGTGGCTGTTTTGAGGAAGGTATATGGTGGGTTTATGATACCAGCGAAAGGTGCGCGGTATTGGAGAGGCTAGCAATGGTGGAAGGGTGAGAGTGCGTATAATCCATGGACTCAACATTAGTCATAAAGAACTCACATACTTATTGCAAAAATCTACAAGTTATCAAAGCAAAGTATTATGCGCATGCTCCTAGGGGGATAGATTGGTAGGAAAAGACCATCGCTCGTCCCTGACCGCCACTCATAAGGAAGACAATCAATAAATAAATCATGCTCCGACTTCATCACATAACAGTTCACCATACGTGCATGCTACGGGAATCACAAGCTTCAACACAAGTATTTCTCAAAATCATAACTACTCAACTAGCATGACTCTAATATCACAATCTCCATATCTCAAAACAATTATCAAGTATCAAACTTCTCATAGTATTCAACACACTCATAAGAGAATTTTATTATTCTTGAATATCTAGCATATTAGGATTTTAAGCAAATTACCATGCTATTAAGAATCTCAAAATAATCTAAGTGAAGCATGAGAGTTCATATATTTCTTCAAAGTAAAACTACCACCATTCTCTAAAAGATATAAGTGAAGCACTAGAGCAAATAACAAACTACTCCGAAAGATATAAGTGAAGATCAATGAGTAGTCGAATAATTATGCAAATATATGAAGACTCTCTGACATTTAAGAATTTCAGATCTTGGTATTTTATTCAAACATTAAGCAAAACAAAATAAATAAAATGACGCTCCAAGGAAAACACATATCATGTGGCGAATAAAAACATAGCTCCAAGTAAAGTTACCGATGAACGAAGACGAAAGAGGGGATGCCATCCGGGGCATCCCCAAGCTTAGGCTCTTGGTTGTCCTTGAATATTACCTTGGGGTGCCTTGGGAATCCCCAAGCTTAGGCTCTTGTGTTGGGGAACGTAGTAATTTCAAAAAAAATTCCTACGCACACGCAAGATCATGGTGATGCATAGCAACGAGAGGGGAGAGTGTGATCTATGTACCCTTGTAGACCGACAGCGGAAGCGTTAGCACAACGCGGTTGATGTAGTCGTACGTCTTCACGGCCCGACCGATCAAGCACCGAAACTACGGCACCTCCGAGTTCTAGCACACGTTCAGCTCCATGACGATCCCCGGACTCCGATCCAGCAAAGTGTCAGGGAAGAGTTCCGTCAGCACGACGGCATGGTGACGATCTTGATGTACTACCGTCGCAGGGCTTCGCCTAAGCACCGCTACAATATTATCGAGGACTATGGTGGACGGGGGCACCGCACACGGCTAAGAATATGATCACGTGGATCAACTTGTGTCTAGAGGTGCCCCCCTGCCCCCGTATATAAAGGAGCAAGGGAGGAGGAGGCCGGCCCTAGGAGGGGGCGCGCCAAGTGTGGAGTCCTACTAG
Source organism: Triticum urartu (assembly GCF_003073215.2). Classification (NCBI taxonomy): domain Eukaryota; kingdom Viridiplantae; phylum Streptophyta; class Magnoliopsida; order Poales; family Poaceae; genus Triticum; species Triticum urartu. Next base: position 405,501,851 of record NC_053023.1, on the reverse strand, counting down.
GACTCCCTAGTCCTAGTAGGATTCCACCTCCCATATGGAATAGGAAAAGAGGAAGGGAAAAGGAGAAGGAAGGAAGGTGGTGCCCCCCTTCCCTAGTCCAATTCGGACCAGACCAAGGGGAGGGGTGCGGCCACCCTTGAGGCCCTTTTTCTTCTTTCCCGTATGGCCCAATAAGGCCCAATACGTATTCCCGTAACTCTCCGGTACTCTGAAAAATACCCGAATCACTCGGAACCTTTCCGATGTCCGAATATAGTCGTCCAATATATCGATCTTTACGTCTCGACCATTTTGAGACTCCTCGTCATGTCCCCGATCTCATCCAAAACTCCGAACTCCTTCGGTACATCAAAACTCATAAACTCATAATATAACTGTCATTGAAACCTTAAGCGTGCGGACCCTACGGGTTCGAGAACAATGTAGACATGACCGAGACACGTCTCCAGTCAATAACCAATAGCGGAACCTGGATGCTCATATTGGCTCCCACATATTCTACGAAGATCTTTATCGGTCAGACCGCATAACAACATACGTTGTTCCCTTTGTCATCGGTATGTTACTTGCCCGAGATTCGATCATCGGTATCTTAATACCTAGTTCAATCTCGTTACCGGCAAGTCTCTTTACTCGTTCCGTAATACATCATCTCACAACTAACTCATTAGTTGCAATGCTTGCAAGGCTTATGTGATGTGCATTCTCCGAACTCCTTCGGTACATCAAAACTCATAAACTCATAATATAACTGTCATTGAAACCTTAAGCGTGCGGACCCTACGGGTTCGAGAACAATGTAGACATGACCGAGACACGTCTCCAGTCAATAACCAATAGCGGAACCTGGATGCTCATATTGGCTCCTACATATTCTACGAAGATCTTTATCGGTCAGACCGCATAACAACATACGTTGTTCCCTTTGTCATCGGTATGTTACTTGCCCGAGATTCGATCATCGGTATCTTAATACCTAGTTCAATCTCGTTACCGGCAAGTCTCTTTACTCGTTCCGTAATACATCATCTCACAACTAACTCATTAGTTGCAATGCTTGCAAGGCTTATGTGATGTGCATTGCCGAGAGGGCCCAGAGATACCTCTCCGACAATCGGAGTGACAAATCCTAATCTCAAAATACGCCAACCCAACATTTACCTGTGGAGACACCTGTAGAGCTCCTTTATAATCACCCAGTTACGTTGTGACGTTTGGTAGCACACAAAGTGTTCCTCCGGCAAACGGGAGTTGCATAATCTCATAGTCATAGGAACATGTATAAGTCATGAAGAAAGCAATAGCAACATACTAAACGATTGGGTGCTAAGCTAATGGAATGGGTCATGTCAATCACATCATTCTCCTAATGATGTAATCCCGTTAATCAAATGACAACTCATGTCTATGGTTAGGAAACATAACCATCTTTGATCAATGAGCTAGTCAAGTAGAGGCATACTAGTGACACTCTGTTTGTCTATGTATTCACGCATGTATTATGTTTCCGGTTAATACAATTCTAGCATGAATAATAAACATTTATCATGATATAAGGAAATAAATAATAACTTTATTATTGCCTCTAGGGCATATTTCCTTCAGTCTCCCACTTGCACTAGAGTCAATAATCTAGTTCGGATCGCCATGTGATTTAACATCAATAGTTCACATCACCATTGGATTAACACCCATAGTTCACATCGACATGTGACCAACACCCAAAGGGTTTACTAGAGTCAATAATCTAGTTCACATCGCTATGTGATTAACACCCAAAGAGTACTGAGGTGTGATCATGTTTTGCTTGTGAGAGAAGTTTAGTCAACGGGTCTGCCACATTCAGATCCGTAAGTATTTTGCAAATTTCTATGTCAACAATGCTCTGCATGGAACTACTCTAGCTAATTGCTCCCACTTTCAATATGTATCCAGATTGAGACTTAGAGTCATCTGGATCAGTGTCAAAACTTGCATCGACGTAACCCTTTACGATGAACCTTTTTGTCACCTCCATAATCGAGAAACATATCCTTATTCCACTAAGGATAATTTGACAGCTGTCCAGTGATCTACTCCTAGATCACTATTGTACTCCCTTGCCAAAAATAGTGTAGGGTATACAATAGATCTGGTACACAGCATGGCATATTTTATAGAACCTATGGCCAAGGCATAGGGAATGACTTTCATTCTCTCTCTATCTTCTGCCGTGGTCGGGTTCTGAGTCTTACTCAACTTCACACCTTGTAACACAGGCAAGAACTCTTTCTTTGACTGTTCCATTTTGAACTACTTCAAAATCTTGTCAAGGTATGTACTCATTGAAAAACTTATCAAGTGTCTTGATCTATCTCTATAGATCTTGATGCTCAATATGTAAGCAGCTTCACCGAGGTCTTTCTTTGAAAAACTCCTTTCAAACACTCCTTTATGCTTTGCAGAATAATTCTACATTATCTTCGATCAACAATATGTCATTCACATATACTTATCAGAAATGTTGTAGTGCCCCCACTCACTTTCTTGTAAATACAGGCTTCACTGCAAGTCTGTATAAAACTATATGCTTTGATCAACTTATCAAAGCGTATATTCCAACTCCGAGATGCTTGCACCAGTCCATAGATGGATCGCTAGAGCTTGCATATTTTGTTAGCACCTTTAGGATTGACAAAACTTTCTTGTTGCATCATATACAACTCTTCTTTAATAAATCCATTAAGGAATGCAGTTTTGTTTATCCACTTGCCAGATTTCATAAAATGCGACAATTGCTAACATGATTCGGACAGACTTAAGCATCGCTACGGGTGAGAAGGTCTCATCGTAGTCAATCCCTTGAACTTGCCAAAAACCTTTTGCGACAAGTCGAGCTTTGTAGACAGTAATATTACCGTCAGCGTCAGTCTTATTCTTGAAGATCCATTTATTCTCAATTGCTTGCCGATCATTGGGCAAGTCAACCAAAGTCCATACTTTGTTCTCATACATGGATCCCATCTCAGATTTCATGGCTTCAAGCCATTTTGCGGAATCTGGGCTCACCATTGCTTCTTCATAGTTCGTAGGTTCATCATGATCTAGTAGCATGACTTCCAGAACAGGATTACCGTACCACTCTGGCGCGGATCTTACTCTGGTTGATCTACGAGGTTCAGTAGTATCTTGTTCTGAAGTTTCATGATCATTATCATTAGCTTCCTCACTAATTGGTGTAGGTGTCATAGAAACAGGTTTCTGTGATGTACTACTTTCCAATAAGGGAGCAGGTACAGTTACCTCGTCAAGTTCTACTTTCCTCCCACTCACTTCTTTCAAGAGAAACTCCTTCTCTAGAAATTTTCCGAATTTAGCAACAAAAGTCTTGCCTTCAGATCTGTGATAGAAGGTGTATCCAATAGTTTCCTTTGGATATCCTATGAAGACGCATTTCTCCGATTTAGGTTTGAGCTTATCAAGTTGAAACTTTTACACATAAGCATTGCAACCTCAAAAGAAACGACAGCTTAGGTTTCTTGCTAAACCATAGTTCATATGGTGTCATCTCAAACGGATTTAGATGGTGCCCTATTTAACGTGAATGTAGCTGTCTCTAATGCATAACCCCAAAACAATAGCGGCAAATCTGTAAGAGACATCATAGATCGCACCATATCAAATAAAGTACGATTACGACGTTCGAACACACCATTACACTGTGGTGTTCCAGGTGGCGTGAGTAGTGAAACTATTTCACATTGTTTTAACTGAAGACCAAACTCGTAATTCAAATACTCTTCTCCACGATAAGATCGTAGAAACTTTATTTTCTTGTTACGATGATTTTCCACTTCACTCTGAAATTCTTTGAACTTTTCAAATGTTTCAGACTTATGTTTCATCAAGTAGATATACTCACATCTGCTCAAATTATCTGTGAAGAACAGAAAAATAATGATACCTGTCGCGAGCCTCAATATTCATCGGACCACATACATCAGTATGTATGATTTCCAACAAATCTGTTGCTCGCTCCATTGTTCCGAAGAACGGAGTCTTAGTCATCTTGCCCATGAGGCATGGTTCGCAAGCATCAACTGATTCATAATCAAGTGATTTCAAAAGCCCATCAGCATGGAGTTTCTTCATGCGCTTTACACCAATATGACCTAAACGGCAGTGCCACAAATAAGTTTGCACTATCATTATTAACTTTGCATCTTTTGGTTTCAATATTATGTTTATGTGTATCACTACGATCGAGATCCAACGAACTATTTTCATTGGGTGTGTAACCATATAAGGTTTTATTCATGTAAACAGAACAACAATTTATTCTCTTACTTAAATGAATAACCATATTGCAATAAACATGATCAAGTCATATTCATGCTCAACGCAAACACCAAATAACACTTATTTAGGTTCAACACTAATCCCGAAAGTATAGGGAGTGTGCGATGATGATCATATCAATCTTGGAACTACTTCCAACACACATCGTCACTTCACCCTTAACTAGTTTTTGTTCATTCTGCAACTCCCGTTTTGAGTTACTACTCTTAGCAACTGAACCAGTATCAAATACCGAGGGGTTGCTACGAACACTAGTAAAATACACATTAATAATCTGTATATCAAATATACCTTTGTTCACTTTGCCATCCTTCTTATCCGTCAAATACTTGGGGAAGTTCCGCTTCTAGTGACCAGTCCCTTTGCAGTAGAAGCACTTAGTCTCAGGCTTAGGACCAGACTTGGGCTTCTTCACTTGAGCAGCAACTTGCTTGCCGTTCTTCTTGAAGTTCCCCTTCTTCCCTTTGACCTTTTATTGAAACTAGTGGTCTTGTCTACCATCAACACTTGATGCTCTTTCTTGACTTTTACCTTCATCGATTTCATCATAATGAAAAGCTTGGGAATCGTTTTCTTCATCCCTTGCATACTATAGTTCATCACGAAATTCTACTAACTTGGTGATGGTGACTAGAGAATTCTGTCAATCACTATCTTATCTGGAAGATTAACTCCCACTTGATTCAAGCGATTGTAGTACCCAGACAATCTGAGCACATGCTCACTAGTTGAGCGATTCTCCTCCATCTTTTGGCTATAGAACTTGTTGGACTCTTCATATCTCTCAACTCGGGTATTTGCTTGAAATATTAACTTCAACTCCTGGAACATCTCATATGGTCCATGACGTTCAAAACATCTTTTGAAGTCCCGATTCTAAGCCTTTAAGCATGGTGCACTAAACTATTAAGTAGTCATCATATTGAGCTAGCCAAACGTTCATAACGTCTGCATCTGCTCCTGCAATAGGTCTGTCACCTAGTGGTGCATCAAGGACATAATTCTTCTGTGCAGCAATGAGGATAAACCTCAGATCACGGATCCAATCCGCATCATTGTTACTAACATCTTTCAACACAATTTTCTCTAGGAACATATCAAAATAAACACAGGGAAGCAACAACGCGAGCTATTGATCTACAACATGATTTGCAAAATACTACCAGGACTAAGTTCATGATAAATTTAAGTTCAATTAATCATATTACTTAAGAACTCCCACTTAGATAGACATCCCTATAATCCTCTAAGTGATCACGTGATCCAAATCAACTAAACCATGTCCGATCATCACGTGAGATGGATTAGTTTCATTGGTGAACATCACTATGTTGATCATATCTACTATATGATTCACGCTCGACCTTTCGGTCTCCGTGTTCCGAGGCCATATCTGTATATGCTTGGCTCGTCAAGTATAACCTGAGTATTCCGCGTGTGCAACTGTTTTGCACCCGTTGTATTTGAACGTAGAGCCTATCACACCCGATCATCACGTGGTGTCTCAGCACGAAGAACTTTCGCAATGGTGCATACTCAGGGAGAACACTTCTTGATAATTAGTGAGAGATCATCTTAAAATGCTACCGTCAAACAAAGCAAGATAAGATGCATAAAAGATAAACATCACATGCAATCAATATAAGTGATATGATATGGCCATCATCATCATGTGCTTGTGATCTCCATCTTCGAAACACCGTCATGATCACCATCGTCACCGGCGCGACACCTTGATCACCATCGTAGCATCGTTGTCGTCTTGCCAATCTTATGCTTCCACGACTATCGCTACCGCTTAGTGATAAAGTAAAGCATTACAGCGCGATTGCATTGCATACAATAAAGCGACAACCATATGGCTCCTGCCAGTTGCCGATAACTCGGTTACAAAACATGATCATCTCATACAATAAAATTTAACATCATGTCTTGACCATATCACATCATAACATGCCCTGCAAAAACAAGTTAGACGTCCTCTACTTTGTTGTTGCAAGTTTTACGTGGCTGCTACGGGCTTAAGCAAGAACCAATCTTACCTACGCATCAAAACCACAACGATAGTTTGTCAAGTTGGTGCTATTTTAACCTTTGCAAGGACCGGGCGTAGCCACACTCGGTTCAACTAAAGTTGGAGAAACTGTCACCCGCTAGCCACCTTTGTGCAAAGCACATCGGGAGAACCGGTCTCGCGTAAGCGTACGCGTAATGTCGGTCCGGGCCGCTTCGTCCAACAATACCGCCGAACCAAAGTATGACATGCTGGTAAGCAGTATGACTTATATCGCCCACAACTCACTTGTGTTCTACTCGTGCATATAACATCAACACATAAAACCTAGGCTCGGATGCCACTGTTGGGGAACGTAGTAATTTCAAAAAAAAAATCCTACGCACACGCAAGATCATGGTGATGCATAGCAACGAGAGGGGAAAGTGTGATCTACGTACCCTTGTAGACCGACAGCGGAAGCGTTAGCACAACGCAATTGATGTAGTCGTACGTCTTCACGGCCCGACCGATCAAGCACCGAAACTACGGCACCTCCGAGTTCTAGCACACGTTCAGCTCGATGACGATCCCCGGACTCCGATCCAGCAAAGTGTCGGGGAAGAGTTCCGTCAGCACGACGGCGTGGTGACGATCTTGATGTACTACCGTCGCAGGGCTTCGCCTAAGCACCGCTACAATGTTATCGAGGACTATGGTGGAAGGGGGCACCGCACACGGCTAAGAATATGATCACATGGATCAACTTGTGTCTAGAGGTGCCCCCCTTCCCCCGTATATAAAGGAGCAAGGGAGGAGGAGGCCGGCCCTAGGAGGGGGCGCACCAAGTGTGGAGTCCTACTAGGACTCCCTAGTCCTAGTAGGATTCCACCTCCCATATGGAATAGGAAAAGAGGAAGGGAAAAGGAGAAGGAAGGAAGGGGGTGCCCCCCTTCCCTAGTACAATTCGGATCAGACCAAGGGGAGGGGTGCGGCCACCCTTGAGTCCCTTTTTCTTCTTTCCCGTATGGCCCAATAAGGCCCAATACGTATTCCCGTAACTCTCCGGTACTATGAAAAATACCCGAATCACTCGGAACCTTTCCGATGTCCGAATATAGTCGTCCAATATATCGATCTTTACATCTCGACCATTTCGAGACTCCTCGTCATGTCCCCGATCTCATCCGGGACTCCGAACTCCTTCGGTACATCAAAACTCATAAACTCATAATATAACTGTCATTGAAACCTTAAGCGTGCGGACCCTACGGGTTCGAGAACAATGTAGACATGACCGAGACACGTCTCCAGTCAATAACCAATAGCGGAACCTGGATGCTCATATTGGCTCCCACATATTCTACGAAGATCTTTATCGGTCAGACCGCATAACAACATACGTTGTTCCCTTTGTCATCGGTATGTTACTTGCCCGAGATTCGATCATCGGTATCTTAATACCTAGTTCAATCTCGTTACCGGCAAGTCTCTTTACTCGTTCCGTAATACATCATCTCACAACTAACTCATTAGTTGCAATGCTTGCAAGGCTTATGTGATGTGCATCATATTCTACGAAGAATCTTTATCGGTCAGACCGCATAACAACATACGTTGTTCCCTTTGTCATCGGTATGTTACTTGCCCGAGATTCGATCATCGGTATCTTAATACCTAGTTCAATCTCGTTACCGGCAAGTCTCTTTACTCGTTCCGTAATACATCATCTCACAACTAACTCATTAGTTGCAATGCTTGCAAGGCTTATGTGATGTGCATTACCGAGAGGGCCCAGAGATACCTCTCCGACAATCGGAGTGACAAATCCTAATCTCGAAATACGCCAACCCAACATTTACCTTTGGAGACACCTGTAGAGCTCCTTTATAATCACCCAGTTACGTTGTGACGTTTGGTAGTACACAAAGTGTTCCTCCGGCAAACGGGAGTTGCATAATCTCATAGTCATAGGAACATGTAGAAGTCATGAAGAAAGCAATAGCAACATACTAAACGATCGGGTGCTAAGCTAATGGAATGGGCCATGTCAATCACATCATTCTTCTAATGATGTAATCCCATTAATCAAATGACAACTCATGTCTATGGTTAGGAAACATAACCATCTTTGATCAACGAGCTAGTCAAGTAGAGGCATACTAGTGACACTGTGTTTGTCTATGTATTCACACATGTATTATGTTTCCGGTTAATACAATTCTAGCATGAATAATAAACATTTATCATGATATAAGGAAATAAATAATAACTTTATTATTGCCTCTAGGGCATATTTCCTTCATCTTGCCACTCTTTATTCCATAGTCCATCGAATCTTTAGCCAAAACTTGAAAACTTCACAACACAAAACTTAACAGAAAACTCGTAAGCTCCGTTAGCATAAGAAAATAAATCACCACTTCAAGGTACTGTAATGAACTCATTCTTTATTTATATTGGTGTTAAACCTACTGTATTCCAACTTATCTATGGTTCATACCCTCCGATACTACTCATAGATTCAACAAAATGAGCAAAGAACACATCGAAAACAGAATCTGTCAAAAACAGAACAGTCTGTAGTAATCTGGATCAAACGTATACTTCTGGAACTCATAAAATTCTCAAATAAATTGCTGGACATGAGTAATTTATCTATTAATCATCTGCAAGAAAGAATTCCTGGACGGTATTGCAATGATAGGAAACAAGGCCTAGGGTTCATACTTTCACTAGTGCAAGTCCTCTCAACAATAATAGCATAATTGGATCACATAACTATCCCTCGACATGCAACAAAGAGTCACTCCAAAGTCACTAATAGCGGAGAACAAACGAAGATATTATGGTAGGGTACGAAACCACCTCAAAGTTATTCTTTCCAATCAATCCGTTGGGCTATTCCTATAGGTGTCACAAACAGCCCTAGAGTTCGTACTAGAATAACACCTTAAGACACAAATCAACCAAAACCCTAATGTCACCTAGATACTCCAGTGTCACCTCAAGTATCTGTGGGTATGATTATACGATATGCATCACACAATCTCAGATTCATCTATTCAACCAACACATAGAACCTCAAAGAGTGCCCCAAAGTTTCTACCGGAGAATCATGACGAAAACGTGTGCCAACCCCTATGCATAGGTTCATGGGCGGAACCCGCAAGTTGATCACCAAAACATACATCAAGTGAATCACGTGGTATCCCATTGTCACCACAGATACGCACGGCAAGACATACATCAGGTGTTCTCAAATCTTTAAAGACTCAATCCGATAATATAACTTCAAAGGGGAAACTCAATCCATTACAAGAGAGTAGAGGGGGGAGAAAACATCATAAGATCCAACTATAATAGCAAAGCTCGCGATACATCAAGATCGTACCACCTCAAGAACACGAGAGAGAGAGAGAGAGATCAAACACATAGCTACTGGTACATACCCTCAGCCCCGAGGGAGAACTACTCCCTCCTCGTCATGGAGAGCACCGGGATGATGAAGATGGCCACCGGAGAAGGATTCCCCCTCCGGCAGGGTGCCGGAACGGGTCTAGATTGGCTTTCGAGGCTTTTGGCGGCGGAACTCCTGATCTATTGTGCTCCCCGATCGTTTTAGGGTATATGGGGATATATAGGAGGAAGAAGTACGTCAGGGGAGTCACGAGGGGCCCACGAGGGTGGAGGGCGCGCCCCTGCCTCATGGCTTCCTCGTTGCTTCCCTTACGTGGACTCCAAGTCTCCCGGGTTGCTTTCCTTCCAAAAATAAGTTCCGTGAAGTTTCAGGTCAATTGGACTCCGTTTGATTTTCCTTTTCTGCGATACTCTAAAATAAGAAAAAAACAGAAACTGGCACTGGGCTCTGGGTTAATAGGTTAGTCCCAAAAATAATATGAAAGTGTTTAATAAAGCCCATAAACATCCAAAACAAATAATATAATAGCATGGAACAATCAAAAATTATAGATACGTTGGAGACGTATCAGACATCTAAATACACAGTGAACCTCTCTCAGAAGAATTTTTTGAACTTTTCCTCATCGAGCACTTGAACTTCTAGCAACCATTTTTTTGTTTATGAGTTATTTTTAAAAGTGCAAAAAATGGCATTGTGTTTTTTATTTTTTGAAAAGGTAAATCCTAGGTTTTAATAAACTCCGAACTTCTCTGTTATTTCAATATGAACTTCACCTTTTTATATTTTGAGTAAAGAATTATATTCAGTTTTTATATGGAAAAAATCAAACATGGAAATACAAGGTGAACCTCTCTCGCAAGAATATTTGAACTTCTCCGAACAGAGCACTTGAACTTCTTTCAACAAACCTTTTAAGCTTTTATTTTTCTATACTTTTATTTCTCACCTGAAACACATTCTCTGTAGTAGTTGAACTTCTCATTGTTTTCACTATGAACTTTTGTCACATTTTTTGGGTATACGTTGAATTACACGTAATTGAATGTCACACCTAATTTTTTGTCATTTTAAAACATGTAATTGGAGGTCAGACTTCCCGCAATATAAATTCTGAACCGTGCACGGAGGTGCACGTAAACTTGTTGCAACATATCTCCTCGGTAGATCACTATGCCAAGGAATTATCAGGTTGAAGTGATTAAAGGATGTAGACTATACTGATATCATAAGATACCTATAACAGATTGCCACGAATAAGTAAAGATTTAGCCAAATGCTCTAGCACACGTGTTGCACTTTTTTATGTTCATGAACTATTACTTTTTTCTTTTTTACTAGTGTCACATAAAGTATAGTTGAACTATTGATTTTTCTATTACTGAACTTCTGTAAGTATATGAGTTATATGCGCTAAAAGTCGTTGTTTTGTTGAACTGATGATATATTTTTATTTCTCAATAAACTGACCTGTTTTGTTGTATAGGCAGTATAACTGATGAGTTTAGATCAATCCGCAGGCTGAGGTTGACACTTGACTGAATGAGAAACCTTCACCGGCAGAGACAACTAGAATTCGACCATGGCAGAGGTAACGACGACTAGTACAGTTCTGGAAAAGGAAAAGAAATCAAATAACCCATTTCCTAGGTTCAACCATGGTCGATATCTGCAATAGCAGGTTGTTATTCAACCCAAAATATCTGCAATTTGCATTCTTCATTATTTAAATGGAAATCCTCATTGGAAGATGGGAATATGCATGCTTTCTTTTTCAGGGCATTCTTTTCGAGGTGGTGTATGATTCAAGCAGATGCATCATATTTTGAACTATCCAAGAGAATTAATACTTGAAAATAAAAATCAAAGTATCTGCAGTGAGAAATGAAGTTGAACTGCTCGTCCACCTAGACAATTCCTTCATTTTCATACAATTTCACATGGGAAAATTAGGAAGAAGATGACACAAGCCAGTCCAATTCAGTTGAGAAAACTAAAGATCAAAATGAAAGGCAAGGAGCATCTGAACATGCACACAAGCATGTTTTGCTGGAAACGTGCAGCTTCAGGTAGAAACTACAATTAGCAAACATGCAACACTCCTTTTTTTTACTAAATTCTTCTTCTAGCTAGCATCACACATACTTGTTTTGCAGGAGTTCAGAGAGGGAAAGCTGAGCAGGTATCGCCACAGTGAAGAACAAGGAAGTTCAGACAAAATCCGAGCAGCCGTTCTCCTCTGTCTTCAGTAGTAGGAATGCAGAAAATTACACAGCAGCTCGTGCCACTGTTGGGCAGGGACTCAATAGGGTAGCTAGTGTGGCGGCGGGTGGGGGTTGCCACGTGGGCTCACGCTTGAGGAAGCAGGTGCAGGTGCGCCCATGGCGAAGCGCAGGGCCGCAGGTCGGTGTATCACCGCATGTTGCGTCGGGATGCTGGGCGGCGGGGCGCGTGCTAATGCGAAGGAAGATGTGGCCGGCAGCGCGTCGCGAAGGCGGGTGCTACTGGGGAAGGGAGGTGGAGGCTGTGGGGCGTGCTAGCTAAGAGGGCGCTTCGTGTGTGCGCCTAGCCGGAGGAGGAAGGTGGGCGATGGTGCAACGGCGGCCGGATCCATGGGCGATGACGCGGCAGTGGCCGGATTCGTGGGCGATGACAGGGCTGCGACCAGATCCATGGGCGATGGCGTGGCGACGGCTGGATCTTGGGGCGGTAACAGCGGGGCGGCGGCGGATCCTGGGGTGGCGGCGGCGGGGGGAATCGAGGGAGAGCGAGGGAGGTGCGGGACTGGTGTTTTTTCTTTTTCCTTTTAACGTTTCGGGGGTGCGGGATCTCGGGAACGTCCGATCGCCCTGTATAGGCCACGCTGTGATCCGAATAGTTATTCTGATTCTAGGATTAAAATAGTGCTATCCTATATATAAAAAGATTGGCAGTATTTTAATTCCAAGATTAGAATAACTATTTGGATCATGGAGCGCCTATATAGGAGCAGAAGGGATGTTCTTGAACTAAAAAGAAGAAGCAGAGCCTCCTCGTCCAATCACTTCCTCGTCCACCTTACACCACCCCCACCACCCACGTCCAGCGCCGAGCCGCACCTGCCTCGAAACCGGCTGCCGCGCCACCTTCGACCCTGGATCCGGCCGCCGCGCCACCTTCGACCCCGGATCTGGCCACCGCGCCCCCGCCTCCCCCTAGATCCGCTCGCGGGGCCACCTCCTCCCCTGGATCCCCCCGCACCATCACGCGTCGCCGATCCACTAGACCACCTCTCTGCCCCGATCCTCGTGGCTACCCACCGCCGCCCTAGCTCCGGCGAGCCACCAGGCCCTGGCTATGGCGCCACCCTCCGACGCCTCGACGCACTGCCTGGCACCGACCCCCTGCCCGCCACTCTCTGCTGCTCGCACTGCCTCAACGCACCACTCTCCACCGCCCCCACGGCCTCGATGCGCCACCCGCTGCTGACCGCCTGGCTCTGGCGCGCCACCCGCCGTCGCTCCCACCCGGACCCTGGACACATCTCCTACAACCGTTCCCTGCCCTTGGCCCCGACGAGACTCCTGCTGCCACTCATCCCCGCAGCGCCTCTCCGCGGTCAGACCTCTAGAAACAAAGCAGATCCCATGCTCCTGCGGGTCAACTGCTACTCCCGCGACCGGTCAATCTTCACGGGCGCCTTTGCATCGTCTCCTGCATCGCGCAAAAGGTCTTCCCCCTTAACCAGCGATGGCAACGATGTTTTGCACTTCTGCCCAACTTGTAGCGACCAGACCTCAAACAGTCTGATCTCTGTGCTCCGGTGTCATCCCTGGATCAGTAATGCTGACACCACACAGTACTCGGAGGATTTATAACAGAGTAGCAATCACACACTTATTACATCAAGTGTCTCCATAGAGAACTTATTACAATAAATATGGCTTAAGGCCATCTAATAACAATAACAGCGGAAGGCTTGGAAGATAAGTGAGTCCATCAACTCCAACGGCATCACTGAGTATAGAACCACGACCTAAAAACTCCTTAATCGTCGTCTGAAAAGTCTGCAACATTAACGTTGCAGCCCGAAATGGGTCAGCACATGGAATATGCTGGCAAGGTAACACATAGAGAATAATGGAATGAAACAGCTATACTATATGCATATTTGGCTGGTGGAAAGCTCTATGGTTACAGTTTTGCGTAAAGCCAATTTTTCCCTACTTCAAAGGAATAAATTTATTTAACTATCAGGGTAGTTGTTAAACATTGAGAATGGTTGACAACATTCTCAATCCCAATTAAGCATCATCATTAATCAAAACCCAACACAATTAATTTAGAGTAACATGTTGAGATTCACATGATAATCCAAGTACTAGATACTCAAGATTGTCCATAACCGGGGACACGGCTAACCATGATTAGTTTAATACACTCTGCAGAGGTTTGCGCACTTTTCCCCACAAGACTCGATCGCCTCCGTTTGGTTTCTCGCACTACATGGTGTTTGAGAAGACGGATGACCGAGATATAGTCTTTCAGAAGCGCTAGCACCTTACGATCGGGTAGACCGTACCACCTACATCCCCTACATCTGCTAGTCTACCACTGTAAGAGTTCGCACGACTTAGTCAACTATGCTAGAGCCCATAATAGCTTGTGGCTGCACACGGAAGTTTCTAGTATGAATAGTCTCATGATCCCTTTGAGCCTGGGTGGTGGTCCAAAAGAAAACAGGCAAGTCCTGGAATACCCAGGTGCCTCAATCCACCCAAATGCGTGTTTAAGTTGCCACCTTAGATAAACCATTAATTAACAAACTCACATCTGTCATGGATATCACTCACCGAATCCACGTCTACTAGCATAGCATGGCACAATAAGCAAACGTAGAAGTAACTCCCAAAGGTTTGAAAGTAAACAGGTAATAGGTACTACCTCAACTACTTCCCATCCCACAATTTAATTAGATCCTAATCATGCAATGTGTGAGGATTGATCTAATGCAATAAAACTGGGTAGTAGGAAAGGTATGATCAAAGTGTTACTTGCCTTGCTGATGATCCGCAAAACCTAGAGATTCGAAGTAACAGGCAGCACACTCCGGGTATTCTATCGCAGACAAACAAACAGCATACAATAAGTACTCATCTAATGCACAGGTATAAGTCAAATAAGAGATCTAACAAGAAGGTTCAACTTAAGAACTCCGGTTTGCAAAAAGAATCAAATCAAACGAAGCAACGGAAGTCAAACGGCGAAAGAAAACAACTTCGTTCTACTAATCTGGATTTAAGGCAATTTTTACAGTAGAAAAAACTTGTTTAAGTTGGTTAAACGGCTAGAGGGTTTCGAGACGAAACTCCAGGCGCTTGAATCGCCTGATTCCGATAAACGAGCGAAAAGTTATACTAAAAAGAAAATCGGATCAGGAATCGCGATCAGAAAAATCGCGGGTTTCATCCGAGAAAAAGAAAAACGACGAACGTTCATTGGAACGAACGAATGGACGAACGCTCGCTATTTAAATAAATCGGAAAAACCAATCTATTTAAAAAACCGAAACTAGAAAAAACCGATGGAAAAACCAGACGGTTTTTCAAAAAAAATAAAAAAACAGGCGCGGAAATCGAGGCGCGGCGAACCTCGGGCGGCGGCGGCGTCTGGCGGCGGCGGCGCGGCGGGGCGGCGGCGGCGACGGCGGCGGGGGGCAGGGCGGCGGCGGCGGCGCTGGAGCTGGGGCGGCTTAGGGTTCCGGCTGGGCCTCCTCCCCGGCTTATATAGCCTAGTCGGGCCGGAGTCCTAGTCGGACACGGCCCGTTAGGTCGGTTCGTTTTTTAATAAATAATTACGCGCGGAAGAAAAATAAAAAGAAATACTAAACGGACTCCAAAAATCCCGAAATAAATTTTCCCGGGCTTCTAAAATCAAGCCGCACAAGGTGAACATTTATTTGGGGCCTAAATGCAATTTTGAAAAACGCACATTTTTCCTAAATTCAAATAAAATAACGAAAAACTCCAAAATAAAATCTTATTTGATTTTATTATTAAATCCTCAATATTTCTTTATTTTGGGAAAGTCATTTTATTCCCTCTCTCATATTTTTGTAATAGAAATAATTGACGATAAAATAACAAAATCAAATGACCCTATTATCAAAATTTGAGAAAACTCAAATATGAAAATAACGAAATGCCCAACTCTCTCCGTGGGTCCTTGAGTTGCGTAGAATTTCTAGGATCCAAACCAAAAGCAAAATAAAATATGATATGCATTTATGATCTAATGTATAACATTCCAAATTGAAAATTTGGGATGTTACAAACCTACCCCCCTTAAGATGAATCTCGCCCTCGAGATTCGGGTTGGCTAGAAAATAGGTGAGGGTGGTCCTTGAGCAAATCTTCCTCTCGTTCCCAGGTGGCTTCGTCCTCCGTGTGGTGGCTCCACTGAACTTTGCAAAACTTGATAACCTTGCTGCGAGTGACTCGGCTGGCAAACTCGAGAATCTTAATTGGTTTCTCCTCATAGGTCAAATCTTTATCCAACTGAATAGTTTCCAATGGCACTGTGTCTCTCAACGGTATGTCAGCCATCTCCGCGTGGCATTTCTTCAACTGGGAAAGGTGGAACACATCATGAACTCCTGACAATCCTTCGGGCAATTCCAACTTGTAGGCCACTTCTCCCATACGCTCCAAAACTCGATATGGTCCTACAAATCGTGGCGCTAACTTTCCTTTAACTCCAAAACGCTTTGTTCCCCGAAGTGGTGATACTTGAAGATAAGCTCTACCTCCGACTTCATAAACTGTCTCCTTGCGTTTAGAATCTGCATAACTCTTCTATCTGGACTGGGCTACCTTGAGCCTATCGCGAATCAATTTCACCTTCTGTTCAGACTCCTTAATCAAGTCAGGTCCAAACAACTGGCGGTCTCCAACTTCGTCCCACGACAACGGTGTCCTGCACCTCCTTCCGTACAAAGCTTCGAAAGGGGCCATCTTTAAACTGGTTTGGTAACTGTTGTTGTAAGAGAACTCTACATATGGCAAATTGTCGTCCCAACTAGATCTGTAATCTAGTGCACAAGCTCTCAACATATCCTCTAAAATCTGATTGACTCTCTCGGTCTGTGCATCTGTCTGTGGATGAAAAGTTGTACTGAATTCTAGCCTGGTTCCCAAAGTTTCGTGCAACTGCTTCCAGAACTTTGAGGTAAACTGGGTTCCTCTATCCGATACGATACTCCTTGGAACTCCATGCAGACATACGATCCTGGTCATGTATATCTTTGCCAACTTAGCACTGGTGTAAGTGGTCTTTACTGGGATGAAATGAGCTACTTTCGTCAATCGATCAACTACAACCCAAATCGAGTCATAGCCTGAACGAGTCCTGGGTAATCCCGTGATAAAATCCATGCCTAACTTATCCCACTTCCATTCGGGTATCGGCAATGGTTGTAACAATCCTGCTGGCTTCTGATGCTCTGCCTTTACTCTTTGACACACATCACAGACTGCTACATACTTTGCAATACCCTTCTTCATTCCGGTCCACTAGAAAATATCTTTCAAATCCAAATACATCTTAGTATTTCCTGGATGAATCGAATATGGTGAATCGTGTTCCTCTTGCAGAATCAACTTCCTAATCTCCGGGTCATTAGGCACATAAACACGGTCTTCAAACCATAGGGTTTCGTGCTCATCCTCACGAAATCCTTTAGCCTTTCCTTTGCTAAGTTTCTCCTTAATAGAGGCAATCTCCTTGTCAGTCTTCTGAGCTTCTCTGATTCTATCCATCAAAGTTGACTGAATCTCCAATGCTGCTACATAGCCTCTCGGAACTATTTCCAAACATAGTTCACGAAGATTTTCTGCTAACTCCCTTGGTATTCCTCCCATCATTAAAGTATTGATGTGGCTCTTACGGCTTAATGCGTCAGCTACTACATTAGCCTTCCCGGGATGATAATGCAATTTCATATCATAATCCTTGATGAGCTCCAACCATCTCCTTTGTCTGAGGTTTAACTCCTTCTGTGTGAAGATGTATTTCAAACTCTTATGATCCGTGTACACCTCACAATGATTTCCAATCAGAAAATTTCTCCATGTTTTCAATGCATGCACTACGGCTGCTAACTCCAAATCATGCATAGCATAATTCAACTCATGAGGCTTCAGTTGTCTTGAGGCATACGAAACAACTCTCCCTTCTTGCATAAGCACTACTCCAAGTCCTCGACATGAAGCGTCACAGTACACCTCATAGTCCTTGGTCTGGTCTGGCAAAATCAACACTGGTGAAGTAACCAAACGTTTCTTCAACTCCTGGAAACTAGCCTCACATTCCTCCGTCCATATGAACTTGGTATCTTTCTTTAATAACTCCGTCATAGGCTTCGCAATCTTTGAGAAATTCTCAATGAATCTCCGGTAGTATCCTGCGAGTCCAAGAAAACTCCGGATCTCTCCCACGGTGGTTGGTGCTTCCCACTTGGTCACGGTATCTACTTTGGTAGGATCTATTGATATACCTTCTCCGGATATAACGTGTCCGAGGAATCCTACTTCCTTCAACCAAAACTCACATTTGCTGAACTTGGCATATAGTTGATGTTCTCTGAGCTTTCCAAGTACCAAACGCAAATGCTCCTTATGCTCCTCTTCATTCTTTGAGTAGACCAGGATATCATCAATGAACACTATGACGAACTTATCCAAAAACTCCATAAATACTTTGTTCATCATGTTCATAAAATATGCGGGTGCATTAGTCACACCAAATGACATAACTGTATACTCGTACAGCCCATACCTGGTGGTAAAAGCTGTCTTAGGAATATCCTGTTTCCGAATCTTCAACTGGTGGTATCCTGATCGCAGATCGATCTTGGAAAATACCTTAGCTCCTTGCAATCGATCAAAGAGATCATTGATCATCGATAGTGGGTACTTGTTCTTGATTGTTACCTCATTCAATCCTTGATAATCGACAACCATCCTTAACGATCCATCCTTTTTGTCCACTAGAAGTACTGGCGATCCCCAAGGCGAAGAACTTGGGCGAATATATCCCTTATCCAGTAACTCCTTAATCTGCTTCTTAATTTCCACCAAATCTTTTGCAGGCATCCTGTATGGTCTCTTTGATATTGGCCCTGTGCCTGGCAATAGCTCAATCAAAAACTCAATATGTCTATCCGGTGGCATGCCTGGCAACTCCTCTGGAAATACTTCAGGGAAATCCTTCACTACTGGTACTTCCTCCTGCACAACTCCTGTTAAGTAATTTACTTGAGTCCTCTTTGGCACATGTCGGGATACATACTTGATCCTTCTCCCTTTTGGGGTGGTAAGCAAAATTGACTTACTAGCACATTCAATATTCCCTTCATACTTTGACAGCCAATCCTTGCCTAATATCACATCCAATCCTTGGGATTCCAATACTATTAGGTCTGAGGCAAAAACATAGTTACCAATTCTCAATGGTAACCGATCACACCATTGACTAGCCAAATATTCTGCTCTAGGCGAGGTTACTAACATGGGTGATCTAAGGGCTTGGGTTGACAGGTTATACTTATCCACAAATCCCCTTGAGATGTATGAATGCGATGCACCAGTATCAAAAAGAATGAGTGCAGTAAATGACTTAACCAAAAACTTACCTATTGCTGCATCCGGCTGCTCTTCAACCTCCTCCACGCTAACGTGGTTCACCTGTCCCCTGTTGAAAGGGTTCGGCTTCTTCCCAGAGCTTCCATTGCTATTTCCATTTTGTATTTCAGGGCATTCATTGGCATAATGTCCGGTCTTCGAACACTTAAAGCAAGTGACTTGGCTCAGGTCCTTCTTGGCTGGGGTTGATGGGTTGGTGTGATTCTGGCCATTGCTTCCTCCATTCCCATTACCATTCCTGGTGCCATTGTGATTGTGCGAGCTACCTCCTCCATGGTTATGCTGAAAATGTCCTCCCGGTCTAGGGGTAAAATGTGGCTTCTACTGAGCTCCTGAAGTGTACTTTCCTTGTCCATACTTCCTCTTGCGATTCTCAATTTACTGCTGCTTGCCTTGAATCATAAGAGCACGGTCTACCAACTCCTGGTAGTTGTTGAAGGTTGCTACCATCAACTGCATGCTCAACTCATCATTCAGTCCTTCCAAAAACTTCTCCTGCTTTGCTGCATCCGTAGCGACGTCATCTGGGGCATAACGTGCTAACTTACTAAAGTCCTCCACATACTGGCCTACTGTCCGTCCTCCTTGGCGCAAGTTGCGAAACTCTCGCTTCTTCATGGCCATAGCTCCTGCTGAAACATGGGCAGTTCGAAAAGCCTGCTGAAACTGGTCCCATGTGACAGTGTCGACAGGGAAAGTGGCTATGAAATTCTCCCACCATGATGCTACGGGTCCTTCAAGCTGATGTGCGGCAAACTTCACCTTCTCCGCATCTGTGCATCCTGCTGTGGTCAACTCTCTAGCTGTCTTGCGGAGCCAATCATCTGCTACTATCGGCTCGGTGCTACTGGAAAACCCCGGCGGATTTAGCCTAAGAAAACGGGCTAAGTGATCAACAGGTGGTGGTGGTGGTGGGTTGTTGTTGTTGTTGTTGTTGTTGTTCCCCTGGTTCTGATTCTGGACTAGCAACTGCATCAATGTGTTCTGCTGCTGGATCAACTGGGTGAGCTCCGGTGGAAAGGTAAATCCGGGGTCACGTCTCGGAGGCATCTGAGGGTTTAGAAAAGATGAGATGTAAGAATAGAGGGGGTCTAAAGAGAAAACACTACCCATATGCAAATGAGGCAAAAGCAAACAATTCACTTCATTCAATCAAACAAGGGCATACAATCGATCTAACTATCGCAAAAGTGCTCAGACTACTATATTTACATGGTGGACTACTACTACTGATGAGGTGGTCTACTAGAAATATTCTTCGGTTGCAGACTCCATGATATCTGCTCTAGCTTCATCAACATAGTCATCATCGCTTTCGTCTGGGTCCGAGTCTGTGTCATCGATGATGATGTAGTCTTCCGGGCTAATCTCCTTGGGTTCTTCGTCTTCATCTACTGGTGTAAGGTCTCCCATAAATATCCCGATCTTCTTGATCAGATCGTCATTCTTCTCCACCAATACTTCAATTTCCTCTTCATAATCTTCACGTGTAGCCTTGAGTTCTTCCTCCAGTTCCTTGATTCTTGTCTTAGCCTTCTTCAGATCTATCATGTCGGCGCACATCTGGTTCTCCTGTCATCGAATGTGCTGGTTTAACTTCTGGATAAAAGCTGCAATTGATCTATCCTTTCTGGTGCTGATCATCTCCTAGTGCTCATCTCGGCGCCCACAAATCTGGTAGATAGTATCCTTGAGATCATTGCGGTAGACTTCTCCAATGCGTCCCATGGCGATGTGAGCTGCCATGCTCTTTCCTAGAATCCAAGTTGGTGCATCAAAAGAAAACTCTATGGGCTCAGTGACTGGCATGAACGTCCTTCCTGGAACTTGAACTTGAATCATCCAGCGCTCTTCTTCAGGTAAAGCGGCGTTGTAGGTTCCTGTGAAGCTGGGTACTCCTATGTTCAGGTATCTAGTGACTTCCTTCAAGTGACGTCCAAAGGGTGTATCTTCATCCGGTTGTGTGAACTTGTTCCTTGCATCCGCCATCCTAAAGGAGTAGAAAAGATGAGAGGTCAGAAAGGAAGAGAGGGAATAGTGATATAGGTCTTTAGCTTAGTGGTCGGGTCCTACAGTCAGCGTGTGCTCTGATACCATCTCTGTAGCGACTAGACCTCAAATAGTATGATCTCTGTGCTTCGGTGTCATCCCTGGATCAGTAATGCTGACACCACACAGTACTCGGAGGATTTATAACAGAGTAGCAATCACACACTTATTACATCGAGTGTCTCCATAGAGAACTTATTACAATAAATATGGCTTAAGGCCATCTAATAACGATAACAACGGAAGGCTTGGAAGATAAGTGAGTCCATCAACTCCAACGACATCACTGAGTATAGAACCACGACCTAAAAACTCCTTAATCGTCGTCTGAAAAGTCTGCAACATTAACGTTGCAGCCCGGAACGGGCCAGCACATGGAATATGCTGGCAAGGTAACACATAGAGAATAATGGAATGAAATAGCTATACTATATGCATATTTGGCTGGTGGAAAGCTCTATGGTTACTATTTTGCGTAAAGCCAAATTTTCCCTACTTCAAAGAAATAAATTTATTTAACTATCAGGGTAGTTGTTAAACATTGAGAATGGTTGACAACATTCTCAATCCCAATTAAGCATCATCATTAATCAAAACCCAACAAAATTAATTTAGAGTAACATGTTGAGATTCACATGATAATCCAAGTACTAGATACTCAAGATTGTCCATAATCGGGGACACGGCTAACCATGATTAGTTTAATACACTCTGCAGAGGTTTGCGCACTTTTCCCCACAAGACTCGATTGCCTCCGTTTGGTTTCTCGCACTACATGGTGTTTGAGAAGACGGATGACCGAGACATAGTCTTTCAGAAGCGCTAGCACCTTACAATCGGGTAGACCGTACCACCTACATCCCCTACATCTGCTAGTCTACCACTGTAAGAGTTCGCACGACTTAGTCAACTATGCTAGAGCCCATAATAGCTTGTGGCTGCACACAGAAGTTTCTAGTATGAATAGTCTCATGATCCCTTTGAGCCTGGGTGGCGGTCCAAAAGAAAACAGGCAAGTCCTGGAATACCCAGGTGCCTCAATCCACCCAGACGTGTGTTTAAGTTGCCACCTTAGATAAACCATTAATTAACAAACTCACATCTGTCATGGATATCACTCACCGAATCCACGTCTACTAGCATAGCATGGCACAATAAGCAAACGTAGAAGTAACTCCCAAAGGTTTGAAAGTAAACAGGTAATAGGTACTACCTCAACTACTTCCCATCCCACAATTTAATTAGATCCTAATCATGCAATGTGTGAGGATTGATCTAATGCAATAAAACTGGGTAGTAGGAAAGGTATGATCAAAGTGTTACTTGCCTTGCTGATGATCCGCGAAACCTAGAGATTCGAAGTAACAAGCAGCGCACTCCGGGTATTCTATCGCAGACAAACAAACAAGCATACAATAAGTACTCATCTAATGCACAGGTAAAAGTTAAATAAGAGATCTAACCAGAAGGTTCAACTTAAGAACTCCGGTTTGCAAAGAGAATCAAATCGAACAAAGCAACGAAAGTCAAACGGCGAAAGAAAACAACTTCGTTCTACTAATCTGGATCTAAGGCAATTTTTACCGTAGAAAAAACTTGTTTAAGTTGGTTAAACGGCTAGAGGGTTTTGAGACGAAACTCCAGGCGCTTGAATCGCCTGATTCCGATAAACGAGCGAAAAGTTATATTAAAAAGAAAATCGGATCAGGAATCGCGATCAGAAAAATCACGGGTTTAATCCGAGAAAAAGAAAAACAACGAACGTTCATTAGAACGAACGAACGGACGAACGCTCGCTATTTAAATAAATCGGAAAAACTGATCTATTTAAAAAAACGAAACTAAAAAAACCGACAGAAAAACCGGACGGTTTTTCGAAAAAAAAAATAAAAAAACGGCGCGTAAATCGCGGCGCGGCGAACCTCGGGCGGTGTGCGGCTGCGGCGGCGGTAGGGCGGCAGGGCGGCGGCGGCGGCGCTGGGGCTGGGGCGGCTTAGGGATTCGGCTGGGCCTCCTCCCCAGCTTATATAGCCTAGTCGGGCTGGAGTCCTAGTCGGACACGGCCCGTTAGGTCGGTTCGTTTTTTTATAAATAATTACACGTGGAAGAAAAATAAAAATAAATACTAAAATGACTCCAAATATCCCGAAATAAATTTTCTCGGGCTTCTAAAATCAAGCCGCACAAGGTGAACATTTATTTGGGGCCTAAATGCAATTTTGAAAAACGCACATTTTTCCTAAATTCAAATAAAATAACGAAAAACTCCAAAATAAAATCTTATTTGATTTTATTATTAAATCCTCAATATTTCTTTATTTTGGGAAAGTCATTATATTCCCTCTCTCATATTTTTGTAATAGAAATAATTGACGATAAAATAACAAAATCAAATGATCCTATTCTCAAAATTTGAGAAAACTCAAATATGAAAATAACGAAATCCCCAACTCTCTCCGTGGGTCCTTCAGTTGCGTAGAATTTCTAGGATCAAAACCAAAAGCAAAATAAAATATGATATGCATTTATGATCTAATGTATAACATTCCAAATTGAAAATTTGGGATGTTACACAGCTTCTCTTTAACTTATGTTTGTTTCATACGTAGTGAATTTGCCCTTAAATTAGACCATCCATATATTCCTTCAGCTCAGTAAAATAGTTGGTCTAGAAACTAGTGCTACTGTTAGTTACTTTTACGTAATTCTTAAGTAGTTGGTTAGCCTAAATCAGTAGGCATCGAGCTCAAAAACTGTGAAACTATAACTCTGCACACTGCTCTAGCAGACAGCAATTGATGCTCTAACTGAAAATCTGAAACTCGATTATGTCGCGAGTGCCTAACCATGTTCATCGATGCAGCTCTAATCACAAACTCTTTATTTTGCCTTGTGAAATCGATGCAGGTGTGGGCATCCGGTCGTGGAGAGATGTGTGGAGCGCTGCATTCCGCTTGTCGTTGACCCCGTGTCCGCAAACAGCCGAGATTATTGTTGCGTGTGGACTGCAGTGACGACCGAATCCGACCTTCACCAGCATCACCATTCTTCCTTCTCCTGTTCACCAACATGCACTGTCATCCACTTGTGACGTTCCACCCGCTAATGTAAAAGACAAACAATTTTGGACAGGAAATGTTAATGTAGTACTGCTCATGGGCAAAAGTTTATCAAAGTTCTTGCAATTTTTTTTTTGTAAAAGGTATGGAAATTCATGGAAGTTCGATTTGTGTATGTTTGTGAGACTGAAACCTTTTTAAGTTGATGCCAACAACATGCAGTGTATCCATATGTTGTGCGTGTGTGTGTGTGCAGTACACCGAATTGAAAAAGACTATTTTCTGTAATGTAGATCAAAGAAAGAACATAGAAAATTTAAAAATGTGGATACGGCCATTTTCTATGTATGAGCAAAAAAGAGAAAAAAATGCATAATTTTTTCCTTCTTTATTTTCCTCTTTATGATTGTGTGCTCTCCCTGTGTTTTTACAAAATGTCCACAATGAAAGAAAATGTGCCCTGTTCCCTACGTGGTCTGCGCATTTGGTTGCTTCACAAAAAAAAGTCAGTGAAGTTCAAGTATTATTGCTGCTGAAAAAGTTCAAAAATAAAAGAACGAGGAGTTTCTAAAGTTTGGTGCATTTGTCAACACCAAAGGTTCATAAAAAAGATGCTCAAGAGGAATGATAAAAAATATTAGTTGATATGACAACCCCTTCGAGTCCAAAAATTAAAACCAGCGAAGTTCAACAAAAAACCCACTAATCCTAGAGTTCAAAAAATAAACAGAAAAGGTTAAAGAACTAGGGAACATTCATGACATATGTGTAGAAGTTCAGAGGGAGCTACGAGAGAAATTTAGAGAATAAAAATATATAGGCACAAAAAAGAACAAACTTGTTTATTTCATGTAACAAAAACTGTAATAATTCATGGGGGGTTTAAAAGTAGAGACTCAAGAGACAGGATGTGCAGAGGAGAAAAATCAACGGTGTTGACTTAAGTAATTCATGGTGGAAAAACCAATAAAAACCAAGAAAATCAGGTTTTCTCATTACTAGAGAATAAAACCAAGAAGTTCAATTAGAAAAAGCGGACGAGTTTGATATTTATAACGGAATTTTCCAGTTACTAAAGAATAAAACCAGTAAGTTCAATTCGAAATAGCGAAGAAGTTGGATGTTTCTAAGAAAACTCCAATTTTCACATTTCTAAAGATACACAAAGAAGTTCAAATAAAAAAAGGTAGAGCGGTTCGATGTCCATAAAACTCAGATTTTTTCCATTAGTAAAAGCCAAACAGAGAGAAGTTCAAATTGATAACTGCCCGAAGTTCACGTACTGCATGATGTGCATTTCGTATGAGAAAAAAAAGAATAAAATGGCAAAGTCTAAATATTTAGTTGCTCGAAGTTCAAGTGACCTGCCTGGGAAATTTCAAAAAAGGATTTTCCCCATTACTAACAAATAAAACTAAGAAGTTCAAATTTAAAAAATGGTGAAGTTTGATGTATATAAAAAATGCATATTTTTCTCATAATTTTTCCTATCACTAACCAAAAAGCTAAGAAGTTCAGTTCAAAAATATCCAAGAAGTACGATGTTTATTACAAAATTAGGATTTTTTTTCCGTTACAAATGAATAACACCAAGAAGTCCAAATTGAAAAAACCTAAGAATTTCAATTTAAAAAAATACAATAGTTCAATGCATATGAAAAAACAGATTTTCCTCGATACTAAATAATAAACCAAGAAGTTCAATTTCAAAAAATGGAGCATTTCAATATTTATCACAAAACTTGAATTTTTCCTGTTGCTAACAAATAAACCAAGAAGTTCAGTTTGTAATAATGAAGAAGTTGTATAATGTTTATTACAAAACTAAGTTTTTCCCCGTATAAAAGTCGAATACAATTCTTTACTCAAAATATAAAAAAGTGAAGTTCAAATTGAAATAACAAAGAAGTTCGGAGTTTATTAAAACCTAGGATTTACCTGTCCAAAAAATAAAAAACACAACGCCATTTTTTACACTTTTAAAAACAATCTCATAAACTAAAAAATGGTTGCTAGAAGTTCAAGTGCTCGGCGAGGAAAAGTTCAAAAATTCTTGTGAGAGAGGTTCACCGTGTATTTAGATGTCCAAAATACATTAAAAACATGTTTTTTGTGTTTTAAAAAAAATTCTCTCAAACCAGAGAAGTTCAAAGTGATAACAACCGGAAGTTCAGTACTACATGGTGTGTATTTCATATAAGAAAAATACAATAAAGTGAAACAGGGTGAAGTTCAAATAGACATGCCCAGAAGTTCAACTACTTCATGCAGTGCAAAAAACAACACGTCAAAAAAAGAGTGAGGTTCAAACAAACATGCCCGAGAAGTTCAACTACTTCACGCAGTGCGTTTACATTCGCAATGAAGGCCGAAATCATGATCTCGTCATTTCTCTAATTTACTTCAAAACGACAGGAATATCATTTGTGTAAGTTCAAGTCCTCACTCGGAGAAAGTTAAAAAATATATTGTGAGAGAGGTTTGTACAAAAAGAATATCATTTGTGTAACACTGACGAAATGGATGAGAAAATTACAAATGAAAATACATCACAGAAGTTCGACTACTGTAGTGAATGAATTTGAGATGAATTTTTTTTAAAATTGTCGCGAGTATGAAAAAACAATCAACACGGGAAAGTTGCGTGTTTAGAACAACTTTCCATCGGTATATCACTAGCTCAATTCCATTTAGTGGATGGAGAGCTACGAACAGTGGATGGAGATCTACGAGCAAAAAAATCACGTGAAAACAGAGTGAAGTTCAAGTAGACATGCCGAGAAGTTCAGGTTCTTCACGTGGTGCATTTTCGAAGAATCTGTTTCACAATAAAGGTAGAACGAATGATCTTGCCATTTTCGAAATTACTTGAAAATGGCTAGGAATCACAGAAAACCATCAACATGATAAAGTTTCGCATTTTCCTTAGCTTTTCAACGGTATATTATTTGCCCCATTCTGATAAAGTTTGTAGAAATTACGGTGAAAATACGTTTTTATCCATTTTCAAAGTTGACTTAAATCAGTAAGGAATTGGGAGAAAAAATATATACCAAAAAGTTTCGCATTTCCTCAAGCTTTCCAACGCCATATCATTTGCTGCATTCGGACATACGGTTAAAAAATAGATCAAAAATATGAACTCGGTGGAACTTGTACTGTTTTCTAAATTACTATTAAACCGTTCAAAATTAGGAAAACTTTCTTCATGAAAAAGTAGCGCATTTTCATAAGCTTTCCAACGCCATATCATTTGCCTCAACTGGATTAGCCGTTTAGAAATGACATCGAAAATACGAACTCGGCTGTTCGGTTTGCGAAATTTTACGATTTTCCAAATTACTCTTTAACCGTAGGGAATTAGATAAAAGTTTCAACATGTGGAAGGAGCGATTTTGCAGCAGTTTTCCAACGCCATATTATTTGCCTTATTCTAATAAAAGGTTTAGAAATGCGATCAAAAATATGATTCACGTTTTTTGTATGAAGAAAAAACGGTTTTCAAAACTGCTCTTAAACTGCTTACATTTTGCCAAAAATTTAAATTGTGCCATGATACTGGTGTCCATAGCTTTCCAACGGTATATCGCAAGCCCCATTTGGGCAATGTTGGCGGAAGTTCAACCTAGCACTTAGAGAAGTTCAGGTCGAACAAGTCAGGCAGTAAAATTGCAAAAAACGCAATTTCATCACGACCTGAGAGCAAAATCCACCAGTGAGCGAGATTCCTATTTCAAACTGGTATTTAGTTGCTAAAAAACGATTCTAGATTACACTAACATCATATATAACATGACTAACAAGAATAATTCGCGGGGGAAGCCACGGTTGTGAAGATAGCCCGAAGGTCGGGTTTGTACAAAGGGAAGTTCAGGCGCGTTACTCAGGTAGTTCAGGTTGTGATCAGAATATTATTCTGATCCCGTGATCAGAATAGTGTTTATGTATATACTCGCCGTAAAAAAATATTTTATGTTATGTAAAATTACGAACGTAAAAACATAGTGTAAAACATACATAAAATGTCATATTTGTGGTTTTATAACCTATTTTTTTGTTTTCCTATACCAAATTTTATGTAGTGAATCAATATGAATGTAAATATTTGTATTCCAAATGTAATTTGTTTATGAAGCGATCAAAAGATTATCTTGGATGAAGAATAAGTTATTCTGCCACCCTGGGTGATGAATAGTGTATGATATATATATAAATATATATATATATATATATATATATATGATACTAGTGTATGATACTGCCTTTAATTATAGTGCATAGTATAATAGAGCAGTATCATAGATGATCATATTTATTGGCATGCATGACACAAATTAGCATCGCCTTTAACACGATACGGTATCTACCTATATGTTACTCTAACCCTCTCTATCTTATTTACTTCTTTGCCACATCATCGCATACTTGTAATTTCCGAGTGCATGATATCGGCTATGATACCACCACTATGACCAGCCTTATAGTGGGGAGTATCAGATAATAATAGTATCATGCATATGATACTAGTGTACAAATTGAAATAGGAGGAGGGATTGCGAGGAAATATGCCTCACCGCGATCGAGAGTAGTAACTGACAAGATTCTTAATGCAAACCCAACCGTACCACAGGAGAGGCGAGGGTTACAGGATCGATATGCTTGAGGGTGGCTGGCGAGCAAACGAAGATGGCGAGGCACGGGCAGCCATGTGTTGGGAATGGCAGCGGAGGTAGGCTTGACACCGAAGAGCAGGCACACGGCCGGGGTGAGCATGCCGGCGCCGGAGAGGGTTCTGCCGTGGATCTGGCGGAGGGGGGAGCTGGCGATGGAGATTGGATGGACTAGTTGAGTGAAACGCGGGCGGGCGGTGGGGAGGGGTGTTGGCGGCCTAGGTGAAAAGGGTTAAAAATATCCCTGGTCGCCGCGCGGAAAGGCCTATGCAAACAGTTGCCTCTAAGCGCTCGTGTGCACAAAGAGAAAAAGTTCGTTTTAAATGAAGACATACTAATTTTGAAATCAATACGTGAGTTCATCGTTTCACCTCTAAATTTTCCCACATTAAGAAATCACCATTATACCATGGGTTTGATTTGCTAGCGCATTTCAGGTCTCGTGTGCTATATTTAAGACATTTTTTGGCATTTACCATGGATTTTGGCATATAAATCAAATCCTAGCCGGACTGCATTTCCTGTCGAAAGGGATGAGGATTGCCGTTCGATCTGGGAGAATCCAATGGT
The DNA here is from genome assembly GCF_003073215.2 of Triticum urartu. NCBI lineage: Eukaryota > Viridiplantae > Streptophyta > Magnoliopsida > Poales > Poaceae > Triticum > Triticum urartu. Next base: position 405,472,071 of record NC_053023.1, on the reverse strand, counting down.
GCATACGTACGATCTGTGGTGTTTGGGTTCTGGCCAATCAGAACGCACGACTCAGATCGCGCATGCAGTACGGGCGGGCATCGGCCACGATTTGGTAGGCACACAACTTTCTTGAGTGAACCGTGTGCTATTTGAAAACATTTACATGAACCGGAACTGCATGTGTTGTCAAAAGGGATGAGGATCGTCGTTCGATCAAGGAGAATCCAATGGTGCAGACGTACGATCCGTGGGGTTTGGGTTTTGGCCAATCAGAATGCACAACTCAGGGGGTGGGGGTATCAGCCACGGTTTAGTGGACACACATCTTTCATGAGTGAACCGTGTGCTATTTGAAAACATTTACATTAACTAACATCATATTTTTGTTTGAATGAAAACATGACTTCATTGTTGTGTGTCGCTTTGCAAGTTTTCATTCATTGTCCGAGAAAAGGGGAAAACTTCAAACAGTTAGGATGCAGGGTGCGGCGAGAGGCTTAGGCCTTGATGGTATCTTAATTTCAGGAAATGCATATAGAGTCTGGAAAATAACGAAAATCATTGTGTCACTATGGCGTGCTCTCATGATTGCATGGAATTTTTTTGGTAAAGTTTGGCACAAGTTATGGTGCTCGCACCTTCCATATCGGAGCATCTCACAAGAAGTATCATAGTTTCCAAAAGGAGACGTGGCACTTCGGACTCAAAATCATCAGTTACTACATCGCTCCACCTCGGAAAAAAAAATCATGGTAAACAATCGCGGATATACCCTTGGTTTGATTTTCTGGCCCATTTTCAGGTCTCGTCTGCTATGTTTAAGTCATTTTTTGCACTTACCTTGCATTTTAGTGCATATAAATTCAAAAACCTACTACAACTACATGTGGGTGTTTTTGTTAGGCTATACTTAGGCTACTCATAGTGGAGAGTGCCATATACTAGTATCATGCATATATATATATATGATACTAGTGTATGATACTACCTTTAATTATAGTGCATAGTATAATAGAGTAGTATCATAGATGATCATGTTTATTGCCATGCATGACAAAATTAGCATCGCATTTAACATGATACAGTATCTACCTGTATGTTACTCTAACCCTCTCTATCTTATTTAATTCTTTGCCACATCATCACATACTTGCTATTTCCGAGTGCATGATATCGGCTATGATACCACCACTATGACCAGCCTTATAGTGGGGAGTATCACATAACTATAGTATCATGCATATGATACTAGTGTATGATACTGCGTACATACCTTCATAGTGCATAGTATCATAGAGTAGTATCATAGATGACCATATTTATGGCCATGCATGACACAAAGTAGTGTAGCATATTTATTACGTTATGGTATCTACCTATGTTACTTCTTTGCCACATCATCATATTTGCTATTCCCGAGTGCATGATACCAGCTATGATACCCCCACTATGGCCACCCTAAGGCTGGTCGTAATGGGAGTATCATAAGCGGTATCATGCAAGCCAACTACTAGACTTTTTGGATGATGTAGTGGCACATAGTTAAATGAGGAAAGAGAGGGTGTGGTATCATATCATGATACCCGTATCATATTAAATGGTGTACTACTTTGTGTCATGAATGAAAATTAATAAGGCAACCTAAGATAGTAACTTATGATACTATGCGCGCATTACGGAGGTAGTATCATATAATATAGTATCATATGCATGATACTAGCTAGTATCATATGTAAGGCCCCTCCCAATGTTGCACCTTGTACAGGTGTTAAGGCTGCCATGTAGGCAAAAAATCCGATGTGGCAAGGTAATTAACAAGAGAGAGATGAGTGTGGTGGCCCTAGGAAGAAACAATGCCAAGCGCGAGAACCTAGGCAAAACACTTAAATGGAAGAATCCCACCAATGCATGAAGAACTTTAGTTGCAAAATCATTAAATGAAGGATACTTAGTACCAACAAGTTAAGCACCTATGCATTGGGGTCTTTAGTTGCTAAAGTATTTAATATGCTTAGCACCTCATGTAAGCACCAATGCATTGGAAGCAGCCTAATGGGGAGTATCATATACAAGTATCATGCATATGATACTAGTATATATATATGATACTACCTCTGTAATGCGCACATAGTATCATAAGTTAGTATCTTAGGTTGCCTTATTAATTGTCATGCATACGATACTAGTATATATATGATACTACCTCTGTAATGCGCGCATAGTATCATAAGGAATGCAGTTTTGACGTCCATTTGCCAGATTTCATAATCATAAAATGCGGCAATTTCTAACATGATTCGGACAGACTTAAGCATCGCTACGGGTGAGAAATTCTCATCGTAGTCAACTCCTTGAACTTGTCGAAAACCTTTTGCAACAAGTCGAGCTTTGTAGATGGTAACATTACCATCAGCGTCAGTCTTCTTCTTGAAGATCCATTTATTCTCTATGGCTTGTCGATCATCGGGCAAGTCAACCAAAGTCCATACTTTCTTCCCATACATGGATCCCATCTCAGATTTCATGGCCTCAAGCCATTTTGCGGAATCTGGGCTCATCATCGCTTCCTCATAGTTCGTAGGTTCGTCATGGTCTAGTAACATGACTTCGAGAACAGGATTACCGTACCACTCTAGTGCGGAATGTACTCTGGTTGACCTATGAGGTTCGGTAGTAAATTGATCTAAAGTTTCATGATCATCATCATTAGCTTCCTCTCTAGTTGGTGTAGGCATCACGGGAACGGTTTTTTGTCATGAGCTACTTTCCAATTCGAGAGAAGGTACAATTACCTCATCAAATTCTACTTTCCTCCCACACATTTCTTTCGAGAGAAACTCCTTCTCTAGAAAGGATCCATTCTTAGCAACAAAGATCTTGCCTTTGGATCTGTGATAGAAGGTGTACCCAACAGTTTCTTTTGGGTATCCTATGAAGACGCACTTCTCCGATTTGGGCTCGAGCTTATTAGGCTGAAGCTTTTTCACATACATCGCAACACCAAACTTTAAGAAACGACAACTTAGGTTTCTTGCCAAACCACAGTTCATACGGTGTCGTCTCAACAGATTTAGATGGTGCCCTATTTAACGTAAATGCAGCTGTCTCTAATGCATAACCCCAAAACGATAGTGGTAAATCGGTAAGAGACATCATAGATTGCACCATATCCAACAAAGTATGTTACGACGTTCAGACAAACCATTCCGCTGTGGTGTTCCAGGTGGCGTGAGTTGTGAAACTATTCCACATTGTTTTAAATGAAGGCCAAACTCGTAACTCAAATATTCGCCTCCGCGATCAGATCGTAGAAACTTTATTTTCTTGTTACGATGATTCTCCACTTCACTCTGAAATTCTTTAAACTTTTCAAATGTTTCATACTTGTGTTTCATCAAGTAGATATTGTCGGATTCGGGGTTCCGCGGACCCTTGAGAGGTTCGAACACTGGGGTGCGTGCGAAGAACTCGTCTTCACCAATCTGCCTGCTCAACTATTTCAAGGCCTAGCTCGTCGAACCCAACGAACAAGAGACACAACAGTTTATCCTGGTTCGGGCCACCTTGCGGTGTAATACCCTACTCCAGCTTTGTGGTGGATTGCCTCAAGGGGCTGAGGATGAACTAGTATAGTGGTAGAACAGCCTCGGGAGGTGAGGTGTTCTTGAGCTTGATGTGGATGAGAGGATGATATGAATGATCCGTCCCCTTCTATGGTGGTGGCTAGGCCCTATTTATAGTGGGCTTGGTCCTCTTCCCAAATGTAAGGCGGGAAGGGATCCCACAAAGGCCAAATTCGAAGGGAGACAACTAGTACAAGTTATCCTGACAAAAGTAGTCTTCGCCTGCGAAAGCCTCTGGTGGAGACACTGTCGTTGGCTCCGCGATGACCTCTGTCCTACCGTCCTGGCGGTCTTGGTCTCGTTGCCCGATATGGAAACCTTTGCTTGATTCCTCAGGACCCCGCGCCTACGCTTGCCTTCTTATCACCAAAGAGGAAACTGGTACGCTGCGCCCGCCTGGCCTTGTTCGTCATGGCTCACATCATGTGAACCTCGCGCGGTGCGCCTTGCATAGATATCTCCGCTCATCAGGAGCCAGCCTGGTGAGGCCGCCCCCAGGGAGGTATTGGTGTCATCCGCCTCGTGAGATTGGCCCCTCGCGAGGGTCTTGGGTTGTTGTTGATGAGGCCGGGCCGTACTGGGCCGTCGACGGAGCCACGCCGTGGGCCGCAAGTAGGCAAGTCTGGGTACCCCCATTCCCAGGATGCTGACAGTAGCCCTTGGGCCCAAGGCGTGCTCAAGCTTGGATTCGAGGCGAAGCCAAAGGGCAAGTACGGAGCGCCGCGGGCCCCAACCGCATGCGGACTCGGATGACGCACGACGATTGATGGGACGTGGGCGCCCCCGCTTCACCATGCTGCCTCGGCAACCGTTTGACTTGATGAGACCCTGCTGCATGCAGAGAAAACCATCATTACGTGCAATCATGGAGGCCGGCGGTTGGCCTCCTTCCGGCTATAAATGAGGGGAGGGGCGGAGCCCCTTGCTCATCTCCATCTTCTTGCTGCCTTCTTATTCTCCCTCCTCTCTGCCTTGCCGCCTTGTTGTAGTCCTTATGGCGCCTATGAGGAAGTTTTCCACCGTTGAGAAGGGGAAGGCCCCCAAGGAGTGACATGACTCGCTGATGTTGCTTGAAGCTACGTCAGTATTTCCACAAAGAGGAAGGGATGATGCAGCACAGCGGCGGTAGGTATTTCCCTGAGATATGAAACCAAGGTTATCGAACCAGTAGGAGAACCAAGCAACACAACATAAACAGCCCCTGCACACAGATAACAAATCCTCGCAACCCGACGTGTGAAAGGGGTTGTCAATCCCTTTCGGGTAACGGGAGAAAGTTGTAATAGATTGAATAAATAGATCGTAAATAAAATAAAGTGCAGCAAAGTATTTTTGGGTCTTTGGATTAATAGATCTGAAAATAAAAGCAAATAAAAAGTAGATCGCAAAGGCAAATATATGGGAAAGAAGACCCGGGGGCCGTAGGTTTCACTAGTGGCTTCTCTTGAGAAAAATAGCAAACAGTGGGTAAATAAATTATTGTTGGGGAATTGATAGAACCTCGAATAATTATGATGATATCCAGGCAATGACCATTACATAGGCATCACGTCCAAGACTAGTAGACCGACTCCTGCCTGCATCTACTACTATTACTCCACACATCGACCGCTATCCAGCATGCATCTAGTGTATTAAGTTCATGGAGAAACGGAGTAATGCAATAAGAACGATGAAATGATGTAGACAAGACCTATCTATGTAGAGATAGAACCCATCCTTTTATCCTTAGTAGCAACGATACATATGTGTCTTTTCCCTTTCTGTCACTAGGATCAAGCACCATAAGATGGAACCCACTACAAAGCACCTCTTCCCATTGCAAGATAAATAGATCAAGTTGGCCAAACAAAACCCAAATATCGGAGAAGAAATACGAGGCTATAAGCAATCATGCATATAAGAGATCAAAGAAACTCAAATAACTTTCATGGATATAAAAAGATAGATCTGATCATAAACTCAAAGTTCATTCGATCCCAACAAACACACCGCAAAAGAGTTACATCATATTGATCTCCAAGAGACCATTGTATTGAGAATCAAGAGAGGGAGATGAAGCCATCTAGCTACTAACTACGGACCCCGAAGGTCTACAAAGAACTACTCATGCATCATCGGAGAGGCACCAATGGAGGTGGTGAACCCCATCCAAGATGGTGTCTACATTGGATCTGGTGGTTCTGGACTCTGCGGCGACTGGATGAATATTTCGTCGACTCCCCTAGGGTTCTGGGATTTTTGGGGTATTTATAGAGCAAAGAGGCGGTCTGGGAGGCACCCGAGGTGGGCAGAACCCACCAGGGCACGCCTGGGCCTCCTAGCGCACCCTGGTGGGTTGTGCCCCCCTCGGAGAACCCCCAGGCGCAACCAGGGCCCGTTGTGTTCCTTCGGGCCCATAAAAATTCTCCGTAAAGTTTCGTGGCATTTGGACCCCGTCTGATATTGATTTTTTGCGATGTAAAAAACAAGGAAAAATAGGAACTTGCACTTGGCACTATGTCAATAGGTTAGTACTAAAAAATGATATAAAATGATTATAAAACATCCAAGATTGATAATATAACATGATGGAACAATCAAAAATTATAGATACGTTGGAGACGTATCAGCATCCCCAAGCTTAACTCCTACTCGCCTTGGGTAGGTAAGTGATAAAAACAGAATTTTTGATGTGGAATGCTGCCTAACATGTCATATCATATTCTTTTCTTTATAGCATGGTCATTTGGACTTTAAGATTGGGAAGTGACCAACTAACAAACAGATAATCTCATAAGCAAGCGTTAAGCATAATTAACACCGAATAATGCACCACAAGTAGGATGTAATTTCATTGCATGACTATTGACTTTCGTACTTGCATAGGGAATCACAAACCTTAACACCAATATTCTTACTAAAGCATAATTACTCATCAATATGACTCACATATCACATCATCATATCTCAAAACTATTACTAAGAATCAAGTTTATTTTGTCCAATGATCTTCATGAAAGTTTTTATTATATCCTTCTTTGATATCTACCACTTTGGAACTAATTTTCATGTGTTTCTTTTGAAAAGCTCCAACAAATATAAGTGAAGATCATGAGCATAATAAATTCTTCTTTCTCTCAAAATTAATTTAAGTGAAGCAAGAGAGAATTTCTTGAAAACTTTACTAACTCTCAAATAAATCTAAGTGAACCAAGATAGCATTTCTTCAAAAATACTAAAGCACACCGTGCTCAAAAAGATATAAGTGAAGCACTAGAGCAAGTCCACAGCTCATAAAAATTTAAGTGAAGCATAGAGAGCAATTCTAACAAGTCATGACATAATTTTGGCTCTCTCAAATAGGTGTGTCCAGCAAGGAATGATGACTTAAAACACAAAATAAAACAAGAAAACACTCATATCATACAAGACGCTCCAAGCAAAACACATATCATGTGACGAATAAAAATATAGTTTCAAGTAAAATAGCGATGATCGTTGGAAGAAAGCGGGGATGCCACTCGGGGGCATCTCCAAGCTTAGTTGGTTGCTCATTTTTGTAAAATAGCTTGTAGTGCTGGGGCATCCCCAAGCTTAGGCTCTTCCATCCTTCCTTCATCCATCGTAATATAACCCAAAACTTGAAAACTTCAATCACACAAAACTCAACAAAACCTTCGCGAGATCCGTTAGTATAAGAATAATAAATTACTACTATACGTACTATATCAAACCAATTCATAATTTTTTTATTATATCTACTGTATTCCAACTTTTCTATGGCAAAAACTCATCAAAGAAAACCATAGAGCCATCAAAATAAGCACACAACACAAAGAAAACAGAATCTGTCAAAACAGAATAGTGTGTAGCAATCTGACTATTTCAAATACTTCTGTAACTCCAAAAATTCTGAATAATTAGGAAGGCCTGAAAATTTTGTATATTGATGTACTGCAAGTGGAATGGGTATTTTATCGCTCTCTAGGAAAAATGAAAATTAATTTCGTGAGCGTAAAAGTTTCTGTTTTTTCAGCAAGATCAAACAACTATCACCCAAGAAGATCCTAAAGGCTTTACTTGGCACAAACACTAATTGAAACATAAAAAACACAATCATAACAGTAGCATAAATTGTGCTAACACTCAAGAACAGAGAGCAAAAATAAAAAAAATACAATTTACTCATTGGGTTGCCTTCCAACAAGCATTATAGTTTTACGCCCTTAGCTAGGCATAAAGCAAGGATCTAAGTTTTTTCATCTTTGGTTCGAGATCCATAAGATTCCCTCATGATTTATTCAAAAGGTGGCTTAATTCTAGTTCTAGGAAAGTGTTCCATACCCTTCCTCAAAGGAAATTGGAACTTAATATTGCCTTCTTTCATATCAATCACGACACCGATAGTGCGTAAAAACGGTCTACCAAGAATAATTGGACAAGACGGATTGTAATCAACATCAAGAACAATAAAATCTATGGGAATATAATTCCTATTTGCAAGAATAAGAACATCATTAATTATTCCCATAGGATTTTTAATAGTAGAATCCGCCAAGTGCAAATTCAAAGAACATTCTTCAAGATTAGTAAGACCAAGCACATCACATAAAGATTTCGGAATTGTAGAAACACTAGCGCCCAAGTCACACAAAGCAAAACACTCATAAATTTTAATCTTGACTTTGATAGTATGTTCCCATTCATCATGCAATTTTCTAGGAATTGAAACTTCTAATTCCAATTTTTCTTCAAGAGCTTTCATCATAGCATCAACAATATGTTTAGTAAAAGCTTTATTTTCTTCATAAGCATGGGGTGAATTTATCATGGATTGCAACAAAGAAATACAATCAATCAAAGAGAAACTATCATAATTAAAGTCTTTGTAATCCAAAAGAGTGGGCACATCACTAGTTAAAGTTTTGACCTCTCTAAACCCACTTTCATCAATTTCCTCAACAGGATTTTCACCCTCCGAAATATTAGGACGCCTTCTACCTAAAGTTGACTCTTCTCTAGTCCATTTTTAATCAACATTAACTTTACTAAATAAGGAATCAATAGAAGAAACACCAATCATTTTAAGATCTTCATCACGTTTGCGAAAGAAATCACTAGAAAACGCCTTTTCTAAAAATTCTCTTTTAGCTCTAAGCATAGCTGTTCTTTTCTTACTTTCATCCATAGAAACATAAAGAGCTTTAATTGATTCATCAACCTTAGGCACAAAAATTTTCATCTTGAGATTTTCCACATCATGAGCAATTCTATCAACACTTCTAGACAAATCGTCAATCTTACTCAATTTTTCTTCTATGGAAGTGTTGAAAACTTTTTGAGTGTTGATAATTTCTTAAATATTATTCTCAAGATCAGAGGTGTTCCTATTATTTTTATAAGATTGATTTCCATAGGAATTACCATAATTATTAGAGGAATTACTAGGAAAAGGCCTAGGATTAAAATTACCTGTATAAGCACTATTATTGAAATTATTTCGAGAGATAAAATTCACATCTATGGCATCACTATTTTGCTCAATCAAAGTAGACAAAGGCATATCATTAAGATCAATAGGATCACTTCTACTAGCAACCAATATCACAAGAGCATCAACTTTTTCACTCAAAGAAGATATTTCTTCGACCGTAACTTTTTTACTAGTAGGAGATCTTTCGGTATGCCATTGCGAATAATTTGCCATAATATTATCAAGAAATTTGGTGGCTTCACCCAAAGTGATTTCCATAAAAGTACCACCCGCGGCGGAATCTAAAAGATTACGAGAAGCAAAATTCAATTCCGCATAAAAAATTTGTATGATCATCCAAAGATTTAACCCATGGGTTGGGCAATTCCTTAGCATCATTTTCATCCTTTCCCAAGATTCTGCAACATGCTCATGTTCAAGTTGCTTGGAATTCATGATGTGGGTTCTAAGGGAAATAATTTTTGCGGGAGGAAAATACTTAGGGATAAAAGCATCTTTGCACTTATTCCAAGAATCGATACTATTGCGAGGCAAAGAAGAGAACCAAATTTCTGCATAATCACGCAAAGAAAACGGAAATAATTTCATCTTGACCACATCATTGTCCACATATTTTTTATTTTGCATATCGCATAATTCCATGAAGGTATTAAGATTGGACGTGGCATCCTCATTAGGAGTACCAGAAAATTGGTCTTTCATAACAAGATTCAGCAAAGCAGTATTAATATTACAAGACTCTGCACTAGCGGCGGGAGAAGCAATCGGAGTGCCAATAAAATCATTGTCGTTGGTATTTGAGAAATCACATAACTTGGTGTTGCCTTGAGTCGTGATGACAACACAACAAGATTGCACTCAAAAACAGATCAGGCAAGAAAACGGTGAACGGAAAAAGAGAGGCGAATAAAACGGCAAATTTTTGTGAAGTGGCAGAGAGGAAAACGAGAGGCAAATGGCAAATGATGTAAATTGCAAAGAGATGGGATTTGTGATTAGGAACCTGGTATATGTTGAAGATCCTCCCTGGCAATGGCGCCAGAAATTCCTTTTGATGTCGCTCGAAGTTACGTTGGTATTTCCCCAAAGAGGAAGGGATGATGCAGCACAGTGGCGGTAGGTATTTCCCTTAGATATGAAACCAAGGTTATCGAACCAGTAGGAGAACCAAGCAACACAACGTAAACAGCCCCTGCACACAGATAACAAATCCTCGCAACCCGACATGTTAAAGGGGTTGTCAATCCCTTTCGGGTAACAGTGCCAGAAATTGGTGCGTGACGGGAGAAAGTTGTAATAGATCGAATAAATAGATTGTATATAAAATAAAGTGCAGCAAAGTATTTTTGGGTTTTTGGATTAATAGATCTAAAAATAAAAGCAAATAAAAAGTAGATCGCAAAGGCAAATATATGGGAAAGAAGACCCGGGGGCCGTAGGTTTCACTAGTGGCTTCTCTTGAGAAAAATAGCAAACGGTGGGTAAACAAGTTATTGTTGGGCAATTGATAGAACCTCAAATAATTATGATGATATCTAGGCAATGATAATTACATAGGCATCATGTCCAAGATTAGTAGACCGACTCCTGCCTGCATCTACTACTATTACTCCACAGATCGACCGCTATCCAGCATGCATCTAGTGTATTAAGTTCATGGAAAAACGGAGTAATGCAATAAGAACGATGACATGATGTAGACGAGATCCGTTTATCTATGGCGGTAGATATATATCCCATATTTTTATCCTTAGTAGCAACGATACATACGTTTCGGTTCCCTTTCTCTCACTGGGATCAAGCACTGTAAGATCGAACCCACTACAAAGCACCTCTTCCTATTACAAGATAAATATATCAAGTTGGCCAAACAAAACCCAAATATCGGAGAAGAAATAAGAGGCTATAAGCAATCATGCATATAAGAGATCAAAGAAACTCAAATAACTTCCATGGTTATAAAAAGATAGATCTGATCATAAACTCAAAGTTCATCGGATCCCAACAAACACACCGCAAAAGAGTTACATTATATGGATCTCCAAGAGACCATTGTATTGAGAATAGAGAGAGAGAGAGAGAGATGAAGCCATCTAGCTACTAACTACGGACCCCGAAGGTCTACAAAGAACTACTCACGCATCATCAGAGAGGCACCAATGGAGCTGGTGAACCCCATCTGAGATGGTGTCTAGATTGGATCTGGTGGTTCTGGACTCTGCAGCAGCTGGATGAATATTTCGTCGACTCCCCTAGGGTTCTGGGATTTTTGGGGTATTTATAGAGCAAAGAGGCGGTCCGGGGGGCACCCGAGGTGGGCACAACCAACCAGGGCGCGCCTGGGCCTCCTGGCGCGCCCTGGTGTGTTGTGCCCCCCTCGGGGCACCCCCAGGCGCAGCCAGGGCCCATGGTGTTCCTTCTGGACCATAAAAATTCTCCGTAAAGTTTCGTGGCATTTGGACTCCATATGATATTGATTTTCTACAATGTAAAAAACACGGAAAAAACAGGAACTGACACTTGGCACTATGTCAATAGGTTAGTACCAAAAAATGATATAAAATGACTATAAAATGATTATAAAACATCCAAGATTGATAATATAATAGAATGGAACATTAAAAAATTATAGATACGTTCGAGACGTATCACTCGCCACCTCCCAAGAGAGGGCGAGGCCGCCCCCGCAAGCACGCCGCGACCCCTGCGGTGGCTCCTCAGGGGCATGGGCGCACCTTGGCCGGACATGGCGGTGTTTCTTGTCGAGGTGGGTGCCTCCAAGGGCGAGGCAGCCCATGCGACGAGGGGAGGCGTGCCATGGTCGCCCGGCCTCCTCGGCCGCGCTTCCACTCGGGTGAGGTGCTCCCTGAGTTCGGCGTGTGGTCGGAGAGGCCAACCGGCACCTGGCTCCCGCTCATCCGCTTTTTCATGGGCGAGTTGCCAGCCGCGGGGCCTGGTAGCCTCTGGCTGCAGGCTGATGGTTGTTGCAGCAAGGCCTCGTGGGTCGGGATCAAAGTTTCCGCCACCGGGAACGTGTCCCTGGCCCGCGGCTAGCAGTCGTTTGCCCGCGCGTGTGGCCTGAGCAGGAGGTGCACCTTTCACTTCAAGTTCGACGGCGTCGCGACCCTCTTCGTGAGGTTGTTTGGGGAGGACGGCCGTCGCGCAGGGTGCTGCCTCGAAGATGATGGTGGTGACGATGAGCTTGGCCTTGATGACAGCCGTGATGATGCCAAGGGTGAGCTTGCCCTTGGCAACGACCGCGACTCATTTTGCGGCGGTGGCTCCTCCAGCGAGAGCACGAGCAGCAGCGGCTACGACCAGCCGCCACGTCGCCGTGCTCGCTTAGAGGACGGCGGCGGATCGTCTCATCATCGCGCTCTAGTGAAGCGGGAGGAAGGCTCGGGCTGAGCCTGGAGACCTCCGGAGCCTGGCCTCAAGAGTTGTCGTGGTCGCGTGGGCCACTTTCGTTTAGCCTTTCCTTTTCCCTGCATTTTGAAAAAAGTAGAGGGCCCTGCTAGGGCGTGTAATGAACCATGGTACTTATGCCGCTATGCTATGCTTATTGTTCTGGTGTATGCTATTATGTTCATGTCCGGGTAGGTGCGGTAGGATAACTTAGCTTGATACACTCGCGGTAGTCTCGTGCCTCATGATGGCGCACCCTCCATCAACTCGTGAGGTCCCCTTGCTGCTGGCTTAGGGGTTGATGGCCTCGGGAGACATCGTGAAGCTGTAGAATTGTTGGAAAATTTTGTTGGGTGTCCTGTTCTCCCTTGCGCGAGTCCTCACGCATGGGCTAGTCATCGCTTGGTGCATCGCGTTGCGGTACCCGAGGGGCCCGGACTTAAGACGATGCACAAATCACAAGCTCGTTCAAGGGTGTCTCGCGAGGATAGAAAAAGGCATGGCCCTGGGGGGATAGGGTTGTGGTGAAGTGTGTTCGCGGTGCGGGGCGGGCCCGACGCGCACGCACACACCTGCCTAGCCCCCGCGCGCGAGACGCGCGAGGAAGAGCGACCGGCAACTGCCGCCCCTCCTGGGCCGAGACCAACGGCCAAGAGAAAAGACGATGGGGAAATCCAACTTGGCAATCCAAAATGCAAGAACTCCAAATTCCATTAAAAGAAAGGGGGCAACCAACTATAGAAAGGAAGCAAATGAACAGCCGCGTCCGGCACCTAGACTAGTCTTCTCATCAGTGAAGAGCTAAGAGATGCCACTAGGACGTGGGAGGGAGCCCCTAAGGCCCGAGGGCGGCTCTCCGGAGACTCCGGGGCGTGTACATTGATACGTCTCCAACCTATCTATAATTTTTGATTGCTCCATGCTATATTATCTACTGTTTTAGACATTATTGGGCTTTATTATCCACTTTTATATTATTTTTGGGACTAACCTATTAACTGGAGGCCCAGCCCAGAATTGATGTTTGTGCCTGTTTTAGGGTTTCGAAGAAAAGGAATATCAAACGGAGTCCAAACGGAATGAAACCTTCGGGAACATGATTTTCTCAACGAATAAGAGCAAAGATACTTGGACCCTACGTCAAGAAAAGAAACAGGAGGCCACGAGGTAGGGGGCGCGCCCACCCCCGCCAACCGCGCCCTCCACCCTCGTGGGCCCCCTGTTGCTCCACCGACGTACTCCTTCCACCTATATATATCCACGTACCCCCAAACGATCAGATACGGAGCCAAAACCCTAATTACACCGCCGCAACTTTCTGTATCCACGAGATCCCATCTTGGGGCCTATTCCGGAGCTCCGCCGGAGGGGGCATCGATCACGGAGGGCTTCTACATCAACACCATAGCCCCTCCGATGACGTGTGAGTAGTTTACCTCAGACCTACGGGTCCATAGTTAGTAGCTAGATGGCTTCTTCTCTCGTTTTGGATCTCAATACAATGTTCTCCCCCTCTCTTGTGGAGATCTATTCGATGTAATCTTCTTTTTGCGGTGTGTTTGTTGAGACCGATGAATTGTGGGTTTATGATCAAGTCTATCTATGAATAATATTTGAATCTTCTCTGCATTCTTTTATGTATGATTGGTTATCTTTGCAAGTCTCTTCGAATTATCAGTTTGGTTTGGCCTACTAGATTGATCTTTCTTGCAATGGGAGAAGTGCTTAGCTTTGGGTTCAATCTTGCGGTGTCCTTTCCCGGTGACAGTAAGGGAAGCAAGGCACGTATTGTATTGTTGCCATCGAGGATAACAAGATGGGGTTTTCTTCATATTGCATGAGTCTATCCCTCTACATCATGTCATCTTGCTTAAGGCGTTACTCTGTTTTTAACTTAATACTCTAGATGCATGCTGGATAGCGGTCGATGAGTGGAGTAATAGTAGTAGATGCAGGCACGAGTCGGTCTACTTGTCTCGGATGTGATGCCTATATACATGATAATACCTAGATATTCTCATAACTATGCTCAATTCTGTCAATTGCTCAACAGTAATTTGTTCACCCATCGTAGAATACTTATGCTCTTGAGAGAAGCCACTAGTGAAACCTATGGCCCCCGGGTCTATCTTTATCATATTGATCTCCTACTACTAGTTATTTCCTTTGCTATTTCCTTTGCCTTTATTTTACTTTGCATCTTTTATCATAAAAATACCGAAAATATTACCTTATCATATCTATCATATCTCACTCTCGTAAGTGGCCTTATAGGGATTGACAACCCCTGTTTGCGTTGGTTGCGAGGATTTATTTGTTTTGTGCAGGTGCGAGGGACTCACACGTAGCCTCCTACTGGATTGATACCTTGGTTCTCAAAAACTGAGGGAAATACTTACGCTACTTTGCTGCGTCATCCCTTCCTCTTCGGGGAAAACCAACGCAGTGCTCAAGAGGTAGCATACATCCCCACTCATTATTACGTGAGAGTGTCACGAGCGGAGACCTTCATAGGCACCGGGCCTTGCATCATGGGTAGAAGTTCCGGAGGTGCTGGATGTTCCAGCCGTTCTGGATGGGAATCCCGTCCTGCGTCTCCAGGCGCGCGGCACCGGGCCTGGAGATGCGGGCGACCCTAAACGGGCCCTCCCACATGGGCGAGACCTTATGCAGCCCTTCCCTGGAGAGCACCCGCCATAGGACGAGATCACCCACCTCGAGCGTCTTGGAGTGGACGCTGCGGCAGTGGTACCGACACAGCGCCTGCTGGTACCTTGCCGCCCAGAGCGAGGCTTGGTGGCGGCGTTCATCCCCCAGCACGAGATCCATCCCCCGCGTGGCGTCTTGGCGTGCCTCGTCAAATGCCAAGACCCGCGTGGAGCGATGCTTGACCTCATGTAGGAGAACCGCTTCAGCTCCGTAGACGAGGAAGAACGGGGTCTCGCCCGTCGGCTTGGTGGCGGTGGTGTGGATGGACCACAGCAAAGACTGGAGCTCTTCGAGCTAGCCCCTACCGCAGGCCTCGAGCTTCTTCTTGAAGGTTCTTGTCTTGAGGCCTCTCAGGACCTCCGTGTTGGCGCGCTCAGCTTGGCCGTTGCTCCTGGGGTATGCCACTAAGGTGTAGCATATCTGCATTCCAAGGTTAGCACAATACGTTTGGAAGAGGTTGCTAGTGAACTACGAGCCATTGTCATTGATGATACGGTTAGGTACCCCAAAGCGGCTCACGAGACCCTTGATGAACTTGACTGCCAAGCCGGCCGGGATGGTGCAGACAACCTCCACCCCCGCCCACTTGGTGAACTTGTCGATGGCGACGTAGAGGTAGCGGTAGCCCCCGGGCGCTCGTGGGAATGGTCCCAAGATGTCCAGCCCCCAGACCACGAACGACCATGTGAGAGGAATGGTCTGGAGGCCTTGAACAGGCTGGTGGATCTGCTTGGCGTGGAATTGGCATGCTTCGCAAGATTTCACCATCTCGGTGGCATCATTGAGCGTTGTGGGCCAAAAGAACCCGTTGCGGAATGCCTTTCCCACGATGGTGCGTGATGATGAGTGATGCCCGCAGTCTCCGCCGTGTGTGTCGGCTAGCAGCCCGCACCCCTATTCCCTCGAGATGCATCGCAAGGAAATATCGTTTGTTCGTTTTTGGTAGGGCTCACCATCCTGAATGCAGTAGGTTGTCGCCTGCCGAGCCACGCGCTCAGCGTCTTCCTCCTTCTCCGGCAGGGTTCTGAAGCAGGTACGTCTTGAATTCTTTGGTCCAGCACCCCTCCTGAGGCTCGAGCGCGAGGAGCAGGCGTGCTCCCGAGGTCGGGCCGCAGGCAGGGGCTCCCGAGGTCGGTGCTGGGGGGAGCTCCTCCTGGGGTAGGGTTGGCTCCGTGATACGTCTCCAATTTATCTATATTTTTTGATTGTTCCATGCTGTTTTATTATCAATCTTGGATGTTTTGTAATCATTTTATAGTCATTTTATATCATTTTTGGTACTAACCTATTGACATAGTGCCAAGTGCCGGTTGCTGTTTTTCCATGTTTTTTCCATCGCAGAAAATCAATATCAAACGGAGTCCAAATGCCACGAAACTTTACGGAGATTTTTTATGGACCAGATGGAAGATATTGGGCCCTGGTTGCACCTGGGGGGAGTCCCGAGGAGGGGACAACCCACCAGGGCGTGCCAGAAGGCCCAGGCGCGCCCTGGTGGGTTGTGCCCACCTCAGGTGCCCCCCGGACCGCCTCTTTGCTCTATAAATACCCAAATATTCCCAAAACGAGCTTAAAGAACAGAAAAGTTTTATGAGTTTTGTGAATAAAGAGCTTAATGATATGTCTAAAGAATTCGATGGTTTAAGATCCCAAATTGCTCATCTTGAGAAATTAACTGCTGAAATTTCGGATAGGCAGGCTACCTTAGTTAATAAGATGGCCGCTAAACCGGATTGCTATGAAAATAAAGATGAAGATCTAAAAGTTATTGATGTGTCCCCTATTAAATCTTTGTTTTGCAATATGAATCTTGATAATGATGGGACTGAACATGATCCACCTTTACCTAGAAGGCATTCCAAGAATTCGGAATTTGTTGATCTTGATGCTAAAATTGATAAAAGTGGGATTGAAGAAATTAAAACCCTAGATATTGCTAAACCCACTATTATGGATTTCAAGGAATTTAACTATGAAAATTGCTCTTTGATTGATTGCATTTCCTTGTTGCAATCCGTGCTAAATTCTCCTCACGCTTATAGTCAAAATAAAGCGTGTACTAAACATATCGTTGATGCCTTGATGCAATCTTATGAAGAAAAACTTGAATTGGAAGTTTCTATACCTAGAAAACTTTATGATGAGTGGGAACCAACTATTAAAATTAAAATTAAAGATCATGAATGCTATGCTTTATGTGATTTGGGTGCTAGTGTTTCCACGATTCCAAAGACTTTGTGTGATTTGTTAGGTTTCCGTGATTTTGATGATTGCTCTCTAAACTTGCACCTTGCGGATTCCACTATTAAGAAACCTATGGGAAGAATTAATGATGTTCTTATTGTTGCAAATAGTAATTATGTGCCCATAGATTTTATTGTTCTTGACATAGACTGCAATCCTTCATGTCCTATTATTCTTGGTAGACCTTTCCTTAGAACGATTGGTGCCATTATTGATATGAAGGAAGGAAATATTAGATTCCAATTTCCATTAAGGAAAGGAATGGAAAACTTTCCTAGAAAGAAAATTAAATTACCTTATGAATCTATTATGATAGCCACTTATGGATTGCCTACCAAAGATGGCAATACCTAGATCTATTCTTGCTTGTTATGCCTAGCTTGGTGTGTTAAACGATAGCGCTTGTTGGGAGGCAACACAATTTTATTTTTATTCCTAGATTTTTGCTCCTGTTTAGTAATAAATAATTTATCTAGCCTCTGTTTTGGTTGTGTTTTTTGTGTTTAATTAGTGTTTGTGCCAAGTAGAACCGCTGGGAAGACTTGGGAAAAGTCTTGTTGAACTTTCTGTAAAAAACAGAAACTTTAGCGCTCACGAGAACTGATGTAATTTTTATTTGGAGAGTGCTATTTAGTTAATTCTTTTTGCAGATGATTAACAGATAAATTCCTCACGTCCAGAAATTTATTTTAGAATTTTTGGGGCTCCAGATCTTGCGTTAGCTACAGATTACTACAGATGTTCTGTTTTTGACAGATTCTGTTTTTCGTGTGTTGTTTGCTTATTTTGATGAATCTATGGCTAGTAAAATAGTTTATAAAACATAGAGAAGTTGGAATACTGTAGGTATAACACCAATATAAATAAAGAATTAGTTCATTACAGTACCTTGAAGTGGTCTTTTACTTTCTTTCGCTAACGGAGCTCACGAGATTTTCTATAAGTTTTGTGTTGTGAAGTTTTCAAGTTTTGGGTAAAGATTTGATGGATTATGGAACAAGGAGTGGCAAGAGCCTAAGCTTGGGGATGCCCATGGAACCCCAAAGATAATCTAAGGACACCTAAAAGCCAAAGCTTGGGGATGCCCCGGAAGGCATCCCCTCTTTCGTCTACTTCTATCGGTAACTTTACTTGGAGCTATATTTTTATTCGCCACATGATATGTGTTTTGCTTGGAGCGTCTTGTATTATTTGAGTCTTTGCTTGTTAGTTTACCACAATCATCCTTGATGTACACACCTTTTGAGAGAGCCATACATGATTTAGAATTTGTTAGAATACTCTATGTGCTTCGCTTATATCTTTTGAGTTATATAGTTTTGCTCTAGTACCTCACTTATATCTTTTAGAGCATGGTGGTGGATTTGTTTTATAGAAACTATTGATATCTCATGCTTCACTTAGATTATTTTGAGAGTCTTAATAGCATGGTAATTTGCTTAAAATCCTATTATGCTAGGTATTCAAAGTTAGTAAAATTTTCTTAAGAGCGTTTTGAATACTAAGAGAAGTTTGATGCTTGATGATTGTTTTGAGATATGGAGGTAATAATATCAAAGTCGTGCTAGTTGAGTAGTTGTGAAATTGAGAAATACTTGTGTTAAAGGTTGCAAGTCCCGTAGCATGCATGTATGGTAAACGTTATGCAACAAATTTGAAACATGAGGTGTTATTTGATTGTCTTCCTTATGAGTGGCGGTCGGGGACGAGCGATGGTCTTTTCCTACCAATCTATCCCCCTAGGAGCATGCGCTTAGTACCGAGGTTTTTGATGACTTGTAGATTTTTGCAATAAGTATGTGAGTTCTTTATGACTAATGTTGAGTCCATGGATTATACGCACTCTCACCCTTCCATCCTTGCTAGCCTCTTCGGTACCGTGCATTGCCCTTTCTCACATTGAGAGTTGGCGCAAACTTCGCCGGTGCATCCAAACCTCGTGATATGATACGCTCTTTCACACATAAACCTCCTTATATCTTCCTCAAAACAGCCACCATACCTACCTATTATGGCATTTCCATATCCATTCCGAGATATATTGCCATGCAACTTTCCATCATTCCGTTCATCAAGACACATTCATCATTGTCATATTGCTTAGCATGATCATGTAGTTGACATAGTATTTGTGGCAAAGCCACCGTTCATAATTCTTTCATACATGTCACTCTTGGTCCATTGCATATCCCGGTACACCGCCGGAGGCATTCATATAGAGTCATCTTTTGTTCTAGTATCGAGTTGTAATCATTGAGTTGTAAATAAATAGAAGTGTGATGATCATCATTTTCTAGAGCATTGTCCCAAGTGAGGAATAAAAAAAAGAGAAATGCCATAAAAAAGAGAAGGCCCCCCCAAAAGGGAGAAAGGCCATAAAAAAGAGAAGAGTAAAGGCCCAAAGAAAAAAAATGAGAGAAAAAGAGAGAAGGGACAATGTTACTATCCTTTGCCACACTTGTGCTTCAAAGTAGCACCATAATCTTCATGTTAGAGAGTCTCTTGTTTTGTCACTTTCATATACTAGTGGGAATTTTTCATTATAGAACTTGGCCTGTATATTCCAACAATGGGCCTCCTCAAGTGCCCTAGGTCTTCATGAGCAAGCAAGTTGGATGCACACCCACTAGTTTCTTTTGTTGACGTTTCATACATTTATAGCTCTAGTGCATCCGTTGCATGGCAATCCCTACTCCTTGCATTAACATAAATCGGTGGGCATCTCCATATCCCATTGATTAGCCTCACTGATGTGAGACTTTCTCCTTTTTGTCTTCTCCACATAACCCCCCTCATTATATTCTATTCCACCCATAGTGCTATTGCTACCTCTTGAGCACCGAGTTGGTTTTCCCTGAAGAGGAAGGGATGATGCAGCAAAGTAGCGTAAGTATTTCCCTCAGTTTTTGAGAACCAAGGTATCAATCTAGTAGGAGGCTACGCGCGAGTCCCTCACACCTGCACAAAACAAATAAATCCTCGCAACCAACGCAAATAGGGGTTGTCAATCCCTATAGGGCCACTTAAAAGAGTGAGATCTGATAGATATGATAAGATAAGATTTTTGGTATTTTTATGATAAAAGATGCAAAGTAAAATAAAGGCAAAGGAAATAACAAAGGAAATAACTAAGTAGTAGGAGATCAATATGATAAAGATAGACCCGGGGGCCATAGGTTTCACTAGTGGCTTCTCTCAAGAGCATAAGTATTCTACGGTGGGTGAACAAATTACTGTTGAGCAATTGACAGAATTGAGCATAGTTATGAGAATATCTAGGTATGATCATGTATATAGGCATCACGTCCGAGACAAGTAGACCGACTCCTGCCTGCATCTACTACTATTACTCCACTCATCGACCGCTATCCAGCATGCATCTAGAGTATTAAGTTAAAAACAGAGTAACACCTTAAGCAAGATGACATGATGTAGAGGGATGGACTCATGCAATATGAAGAAAACCCCATCTTGTTATCCTTGATGGCAACAATACAATACGTGCCTTGCTGCCCTTACTGTCACTGGGAAAGGACACCGCAAGATTGAACCCAAAGCTAAGCACTTCTCCCATTGCAAGAAAGATCAATCTAGTAGGCCAAACCAAACTGATAATTCGAAGAGACTTACAAAGATAACCAATCATACATAAAAGAATTCAGAGAAGATTCAAATATTATTCATAGATAGACTTGATCATAAACGTTTTACAACGTCGTG